>NC_086317.1:88559892-88774892 GCF_036172605.1 Pelobates fuscus | reverse complement strand
CCTGCTGATTGCCTCCCAGGATATTGTGGAAAATAAGACTTATGCTTACGATGATGTGTCTGTTGTTGTCAGATCTAGGGATGCACGCCTAAACAGAAAACTGACTATCCCTGAGGTTGTACTGGCCTTTGGTATTTACCGGGATGTCATCTGTGCGGTCTATCCCAACAGAAGAGAGGAGTTTGATCTTTATATGCACAAGCTGGTAGACATGGGCAACAAATATGGTGGTTCAGCCTTTTATGTTTTAGGGCACATGCAAAACCAAATGTTTTAGGGCACATGCAAAAAACATGTTTCCAAATAAAATGTATTCCAAGCCTTACCTAACGTCCATTAATATGCCGGTATTTACTGCATTTATGTCTCAGCACCCGTCTAGATGCCTAGTAGACTTTCTTATCTCTGGTTTTACAGAAGGCTTCCACACAAGTATTCTACACATACCATCCGGGACCCTGGAATGCCCTAATCTACAATCCGCACAACACAACCCCACAGCGGTTGACACTATCATAGCCCAAGAAGTGGCTGAGGGTTTCGTATTGGGGCCTTTGAAAACTCCTCCATTCATAGAATGGCGCACTAACCCCATTGGTATTGTCACAGGGAAATCTTCCCTTAAACAGAGACTCATCATTGACTTGTCTGCACCACACTCATCGGCCAACCCCAGTCTTAACTCCCTCATACCCTCCGAGGAATTCTCCCTGCAATACACCACCATAGATCACGCTATTACCGCTATCATACAAGCAGGAGTTGGAGCCTGGCAAGACCGACATTACTAATGCCTTTAAATTACTGCCAATCCAACCCACACTGTGGCAACTGCATGGCATCAAGTGGTCCGGGAACTACTATTTTTTCTCCCGTTTTACTTTTGGGTCCAAAAGTAGCCCAGCTATTTTCGACACATTTTCCGAAGCATTGTGCTGGTTACTATTGAACATAGCCAGATGCCCTACGGTATTACATTACCTGGACGATTTTCTACTGGTTGAGGAGAATACTTCCCCTCCTAGTAGTCTCCAAGCTACCACTAAGCACAAACACACACACCTCACCAGAGACGGCTGGGGCCTCAAGATCCTTGCCACCCCCCCCCCCTCTCCGAGCAACTCGAAACCGAGGCAACTCAACCAAGCGCAGTAGGGTGACCCGGCAGAACTAATCTTGGCAGATCTAATCTCCCCTACGTCCCCAGCAGGACCTGACAACTGAATACATACCAGGTCCATACATAGTCCACTAGACGAGCTCCAACAACCAGGATGGAAGAGACCTCAAGTTACACAACCACCTAGATTTTCAACAATAATGTCTCACCACCCGACGGAACATGCAGCACACTCTAATGTCTAAAATTGTCTCCTTACTGTCATACACCCAATACTACACACTCACTCATGCTACACTGTTAAGTATCTACATCACCAACTTACTAAAATGTGCAAAGTATACCCGAGCCATATTCATGTTATATTATACTTCTAAAGTTTGCGCTTGAGACTGCTGTTGTGGCAATTCAAGCACTGTTGTACCTATATGCACAACAAAAATAAAGAATATAAAAAAATAAAAAACATACAACAGGGCTTTTACACTATTCAAAAGATTCCTTCTGGAACATAACATCATGCAACCATTTGTTATGACATCTTTTTGGGGTTTTGCTTCTTTTTGCCACCTTAAACTTAAAATGTCATATAACACCATCAAACTCTATCTCACTGGCATTCAACACCATATGCTAATCTTACACCCAAATAACAATAGTTTCATGGCCTCTCACCAGATTAACACCATACTCAGAGGCATTCAGAAATCTGAACCCGCACATACATCACAGAGGCTTACCATAGATAACCATATCTTCAAAGCATTGTCTAACCTGCTTGATTTAAAACCGTTTGACACCAATACAAATTCTATCATCAAAGCAGCAATATACATAGCTTTCTATGGATTTTTAAGACCTAGAGAGTTCACTACAATCACCACAACACAATCTACTCCTATCCTCCTCTATTCCCACTTAACAAAACACATGGATCATTACATCCTGACTTTACCTCACTCCAAAACCAGTCAGCACATACCAGTAAACATTCCGTACTATCCCACACACAACAGGTGGTGTCCCGTCAGGGTTCTGGATGCATACATACAGCATCATAATTTATTACCATCACAACCATTACTACAATTACAAGGTTCGGTACTCACCACTACAACCTTCATGACCTACGTTAGGTCCTTGCTCACTCAACTGGGCCTCAACGCAGCTAACTACTCAGGGCACTCCTTTCGCATAGGAGCAGCATCCACAGCCTCCAGTGTCAACATTCCAATTCATGTTATAAAAACACTGGGGCGCTGGAAGTCATCCGCTTACTCACGGTACATACCGAACCCAGTACAAGAATTAAGGGATGCTTTCAAAAACATGTCTGGTTGATAAATGTATCTGTATTGGTTGTCTGTAATAAATTTGATTACTTAATTTTTGCCCTCTTCTTTCTCAGGCCTACCTCATCGTCGGTTCCGGCACACCACAACCGACTTGCCCTTTTTACTATCCTACATTTAATTATGGTATTTCACACTGTACTATCATAAGCACCTAACACAAGTATTAAGGCGATTTTGCCTGGATTCGTGGGAGGTGCTGGTTTCCACTCCTAGCCTACTTAAGGCACTCCCCTTAACTTGCTCCTTACCGTTCGAGGTCAGCGTTGAATGACCCTCCCACCACACCACATTTTAACATTTATTTCCTTTCTATTTTCTTTTTCCTGGGTAGGCCCTCTTCTTTCTCAGGCCTACCTCATCGTTGGTTCCTGCACACCACAACCGACCTTTTTACTATCCTACATTTAATTATGGTATTTCACACTGTACTATCATAAGCACCTAACACAAATATATATATATATATATATATATAAACGGATAAGTATCTCACCCTGCCCTGTGATTGATAATAGAATATTTCAATTTATGAATGTTAATAGCCTTATGATGATACACCTACCTTTTGTAGGTGAACCGGGAAGCTGAAGACAGATGGAATAACACCATCACTGAGTCTGACAATCTGACCCGTCCTATAAAAATCACCCGGCTTAAAATGTTGAGAGCAAAGCACTTATGAATCACTTGCAGTGACTGCTTCTCTTCTCAAAGCCACTTCCCACTTCTTCCTCACATCTTTGTCTTTGGGAAACCTTCAAAATGAAAACAGAAGATTTAGGAGAGTCTACACAAAAACATTTCACAAAGGAGGTCAAGCTAATTTTCTTCCTTTACATTTCTTAGAAACTTTCTTCAACAAAACTCCTATTTTGATGCATATGTTTTGATAATAAACCAAATTTGTTGAAATTGTGCTTGTGTGAAAACCATTCTAAAGTCAGATGTTCTGTTGCCTTTATTTTAAGTAAGTGGGGTGGATATGAGACATGAGGTATACTTTTGTTATGGTGAATTACATATGAATAATACACAGTGTTGGGCAAGCTACTTGGAAATTGTAATGAGCTAAACTATAAGTTACTCTGCCATGTATAAAGCTTCACCCCACAAAAGCTACCACCCAGTCAAATGTAGCAAGCTAAGTAACACAGAAACAGCAGTAGGCTAGTTCATTACATAGGATGCTACTTTAAGTTGCGCTGATTTCACAACTGGAGCCCCTCAGATTGGTGGGGATGATCCCTAGCCACCCTTGGGAGACTGCCCTGACCTAGTGGGAGTTGGAGGCAATGCCACAATGGCTATTATAAACTACAGCGCCATAGCCAAAATGGTGGATGCAGAGTGGGTCCCCGGCAACACTAAGGACAAATCTGATATCTTGTCCAGGCTGAACAGAATATTCAACAATTTGTTTGGCACAAGGTGGAGAATAGGATACAACCACCTGTTCTGAGCCAAATGATGATACTATAAAAGTTTATCGCCAAATTTGTGTTTCATCCACTCGGTTTAAAAAAAAAAATGCACGTAGCAATTGCCATACATATCATTCCCAGTTGTATGAAAGTAAAATTGTAGATTATGCTAACGTAGTGTACCTATAATCTTAATTTTAATAATGACAGGAGGCAAGTATTTTGCATATCTTTCTTTACTCATGCCTCCAGCAGCACAAGTCAATCATAAAACGTTTTAACCAATCATAACAAACCACATAACCATATATAAATCCTTGCTTCTCACATGACTTCCTCTTTCTTTGATGAGAGATTAGTCTATATAATGCCAAGGAATAAACCCAAAGTTCGTAACAATAAAGCAGTCCAAACTTGCTCCATGTGATTCCCAACTTCAAACTGATAACGTATGTCGGAAATGAAACTTGATCCGTTAGATCCAACATCCGATGTGTCCCCTCCGGGGCTGATAACGGCCATCACACTGCAAAAACCAGAAACAAGTGTAAGAGGATGGAAATAGACTTATGTCTACATGATATCAGTGTTACTGTATCTATCCGTGTTCTATACAAATAATAATAATAATAATAATCTATCTTTAAATACTAGCATTAAACCATAATATCAATAAGTACTCGTCTATTACCTCAACCTCCTATTCATATATTCTATATAAACTATACAAGTTATAACTGCTCAAGATAAACGGTGACATTTGACAACCCATAGAAACGGGAGTGGAGGGAGGGAAAATACTCGCCTCCTGTCATTATTAAAATTAAGATTATAGGTATACTACGTTAGCATAATCTACAATTTTATTACATGACAATTTTATTACATGATAGGCTTCCTATTTTGCATTTCTAATGCTGAGGTAATAGTGAAAAATATGCGTGTGTGGTCTGACGAAAATAAAATAACTGGAAGGTATCTTCCCGTGTCCAGTCTGCGGAACGTAGGATAGCCGCTAGGGCCGCTCCCGCCGAGAACGCTCGCGAAGTGACCGCGCCCCGAACCGAATGCGCCCCAAAGCACGTCTCCACTCCTGCTAAGGATAGGATCCAACACACCCATCGAGCCAGTGTAGTGGTGGTAACCGGTTTGTAGGGTTTGGTGTAAGACACCAGTATTTGCCCTCTACTAAAAGCTCGAAGTTTTGTAGTAACCTCCACATATCGAGTGAGTGTGGACACTACACATAACCGGGGAACCCTAGGGAAGAAAGGGTAAGATATAGTTGTTGAATTTGTTTTAGTTCTACAAGACACCGTGAAGGTTACCCCTTCTGGTGAGATGGAGAAACCGTCCACGTCGAACGCTCGCACGTCCGAAACTCGTCGAAAGGATAGCCAACATAAAAGCAAAGTGAGTTTTGCCGAAAGCTGACGCAGGGATAACTCTGTGTTGTCTGGCCAATTTCTAAGGAAACTGAGGACCACCTCTACGTCCCACATATGATTATACTTGGGTTCCGGTGGTCTGGATAGTTTGATGCCCCGCATCAGGCGACATACCAAAGGGTCCTGACCGTCCGGAGCGCCTTGCATTGGCACGTGTGCCGCTGAAATCGCGTAGCGTGTCACGTTAATGGAACAATAGGATTTTCCTTCCGTGAAGAGGTGTGACAAAAAATTTACCACCATGGTGGTAGGTGCTGTAAAGGGATCACAATCCCTTCCCACACACCAGCGGGTCCAGGAGTTCCACGCTGATATGTAACTACGTTGGGTACCCGGTGCCCATGAATCCCGTAAGAGGTCTTTAACTGGTTGCGATTGACCCTCGACGGACAAGGCTACCAGTTCTAGTTTCTCCTGTATCACTAATGGATGTGGTTCCCCTTGCAGATCTGTCAGTAGGAAGGGGAACAAAGGAAGAAGTAGGGGGTGCTCTTGTGTTAGAGCCAATAATTCCGGAAACCACGCCTGACTTTTCCATAACGGTGTGACGAGAATCATCGAAATCTTGGTCGCTCTGATGCGATGGATCACTCTCGCTATCATCGAAAATGGTGGGAATGCGTACGCTCCCTTCGGGGGCCACTGTTGTAGAAAGGCATCTTCCACCTCGCATTGAGGGTCCGGGAGCCAGCTGTAATATCTTGGTAACTGTGTATTCGTCCGAGACGCAAACAGGTCCACAGCCAGAGGGCCCCTGAGGTCCTTCACCTCTGAAAATACTGACGTGTCCAGTCGCCAGTCGCTGCTGTCCCGCCAATGTCGAGAAAACCAATCTGCCGTGAGGTTGTTGATTCCCGGTAAATATTCCACCTTGATCGTAATGTTGCGGGGAATACAACATTGGTAGATGTCGTTTGTCACCTCTGTCAGGCTTCTTGATCTGGCTCCCCCCAGGCGATTTATGTATTGGACCGCTGAAACATTGTCCATGCGCAATAGGATGCTGCAGTTCGCCATGTCCTTGGCTAGACTGCGAATCGCAAATGATCCCGCAATCAGTTCCAGGCAGTTGATGTGGAGACCCTGTTCCTCTTGGGACCATGGACCTCCCGTGGACCCGTGGGCGCAGTGAGCACCCCAGCCCCAAAGGCTCGCGTCCGACTCCATTACAAAGTCCGGGTTCGTCCCGAAAATGGCTTTGCCGTTCCAGGCTTCCATGTGTAGTAGCCACCATCGAAGTTTCGTCCAAGCTTCTGCAGAGACAGGAATCCAGTGATTGTATGTGTGTCCTGCTCGTAGGTATTGAGCTTTCAGTCTCTGCATGGCCCGGTAGTGGAGCGGGCCTGGGAAGATAGCCTGTATGGATGAGGAGAGTAGGCCTACTATCCTCGCTAGCAGTTGGAGAGGTATGGTGTCTCTCCTGAGTATCCGTCGGATTTCCTTCCGAATGGCCGCTATCTTGGATGCGGGGAGGCATAGTACGCCCGAGTTGGAGTCTATCTTGAACCCGAGGAACTGAACTACCCGGGATGGAGTCAACGCTGATTTTTCTCTGTTCACTATAAACCCCAGCGATTCCATTAAGTGAATGGTAGATCTCGTCTGAAATTGAATTCTGGATTTGGATTCGCAGAAGATCAACAGGTTGTCCAGGTACACGAGACAGCGTATTCCCTTTCCTCTCAGATGGGCCATTACTGGTTTGAGGAGTTTCGTGAAACACCATGCGGCCGAACTGAGTCCGAATGGTAGACATGTGAATTGGCAGGGGCGGCCCTTCCAGGTGAAACGGAGGAAAGGTCGGCTCTCTCTTGCCATGGGGACCGACAGGTATGCGTCTTTTAAGTCTAGACGTGTGAACCAATCGTGTTCGTTGAGTAGGTCCCTCAGAAGGTGAATACCTTCCATTTTGAAATGGTGATAAGCTACAAATCCATTGAGTTCTCGTAAATTGATGACTGGACTGTAGTCTCCCGTCTTTTTCCGGACGACAAACATGTTGCTGAAGTAACCCTGGTCGTCTGTGGCGAATTCCACTGCTCCCTTTGCGAACAGGGTTTGTATCTCCGTGTCTATGAGGCGTATCTGGCTCGCGGACGCCTGCATGGGTGCTGGGTGCCTGGTCTGAACTGGCATAAGGGTAAACTCTATCACGTACCCTCGTACCGTCTGTAGGATCCATGCATCTGTGGAGATGCGTTCCCATTCCTGTGGAAAAAGGGACAGTCTGCCAGCGGTTATACTTGAATGACATAACGGAAGACAGTTCATGCTCACCTGAGTTGAAGCGTCCCCGTCCTCTGCTCCGAATGCCTCTGGTACGGAATGATCCCCTTGTGAAGGTGGCTCTTTCAGATGGAAAGAACTGTTGTGAAGCATATGGATGACTGGGGCCGGATGGCCAGAAGCGGCTGGTGGCCCGACCCCTCTGCCGACCAGCCCTGCCAAAAACACCTCGATTTGTTTGTGGGGTCCGAAAGACCTGTCTGATGGAAGATTGGGCCTTATTCAGCGTAGTGAATAGGCCAACGTGTTTCTTCAGTTCCGCCAGGAATGGTTCTCCAAAGAGCAGTCTGTCTGCCTGGGGACCTAGCTCCTTCTTTCCCAGGTCCAACAGTTTGGAGTCTATCTTCACTAGGGCCGCTTTGCGTCGTTCTGCGCATATGGCGGCGTTGGAGTTACGTAGGAGGCAGATCGACCGATTTGCCCATTCTATAATGTCGTGTGCCTCGAGGGTCGTCCCCTGAGTAAGTGCCAAATCTGCGAAGTATAGGGTCTTCGCTAGTGGGCCTAACATGTCCAGCATTTTGTCCTGAACCAATTTCATGCCCTTCTCGACACCTTTCCGCGGGTCTCTGCCTGAGCGGGACATAAACACCCCCACTGTGGTGTCAAACTCTGGGGTGATGGCAATCTTGTCGGGAAACATGGGACGTGGGTACTCTGCTTTGAGTTCGGCCCGGACCTCCTTGTCCATCGGCTTCCGTAGCCAAAAATGTACGAATTGAGTCAGGTGGTCCGGCAGGTTCCATTCTGGTGACCTGGGGTGTCTTATCTGGCGTGGATCGAACATGGGGTTGCCTGTCTCGTCCAGGAACACCCCGTCCTCGACTACCTCCGTCTTCGATGCCCGTGTTCTTTTGCTGCCTGAGTGGCAAGCCCATTCTGGCTCTTGGCTGCATTCTCCGACCTCCCCAGGTATATCTTGCCAAGCCTCCTCCTCCGAGAGAGAATCCTCCGCCCTCCATTCATCCATGATTTCCAGTGAGGGTGGAGATTATGGTTCCTCCTCCCCTGATGAGGGGTTTTGTGGAGGAGAGCGGCCCAGGTGCCTCGACTGGCGGCTCCGTTTCCTCAGTACTTTCCCCTCACATCTTGAAAGGGTCGTGTTGGATCCTTTCCATTGGCGTTTGGACGCCCCCGCCTCCGGTCTAGCTTCGGCAGGATTTTTATCCTCTTTCTTCGACGGAGGTGTGGTATCCGCCATCTCCGGCGGTGTCTGTGTCATGATTTTGGCCAAAGCCTTTTCTACTGAAGCCGACACCGCGGCATTGATCATGGCCTGGAAATCCACAGATGAGGATGGAGGAGTGTCTGACATATTGGCAGCTTATTCTTTCCTGTCTGTGGGAAGACAGAGTATACGTCAGTGCGTATGTCTCTACACAGTGGCTTCCACGTACAACTGGGGGTCACCCAGGTACCATTTAATCAGAACCACTAGGAGTTTGAGTAGTGGTCTGTAGAGGGGGTCACCCTCCTATCGACCGGGGTGAAACGGTCATTAATGTTGGGACGGAGCCCGGTAATGGTCGGGATGGAGCCCGGTAATGGTTGGGACGAAGCCCGTTAATGGTCGGGATGTAAGCCCGGTAATGGGAGGTATCAAAGACCTCAGTATGCTTTTGTAAGGGGTTTACCCTTGTGTATGAAATTTTTGTGTAATTATGCCACTGTGAGTTGCGTGGATCACCCCAGTTGTACCATGGAGGTGCCGCATACAATAAAGCGTACTTCGTTATATGCCCTGAGTGGGCGTGGTGGTCACCCTTTGTAAGAATTGTCACTAGGACCAATGCCAGATTTCCACTGCATAAATATACATATATATATATATATATACACTTTTTTTTTAATTATTATTTGTTTGTTTGTATATTTGTTTATATTTGTTTCAGTGTTTCCACCAGTGTGGGTAATCACCACTGTCCTCTGTGAGCGTTCACCCAATTGGGTAGTGCAGCCTGAGCCTGATTAGAGTTGTCCTGTGTTGAATTTGTTTATTCCAAAACAGTCCCAGTTTATGTCTCCTGCAGGCTCCCTATCCCAGGGCTGCAGGGTTAATTACACTGTGTTATGAGATGAATATGTGCAATTATCCATAAAAAACCTTGAACTCTAGTGCCAGTTCGTGTGAATCACGAACTGGCGAAATTAAGATGGCCGCCGAGGATCTCGCGAGATCCAAGATGGCCGCCGTTCGCGCGCAAAATTTTGCCGCGCGGCCCAACGGTACTGGTCGGTACTCCCCCGTGCCCCCCTCCCACCCCCCAGCACCCTGGAACCTTGAATAAGGTCTGCTGGTCCCGCGCGACTGCGGTAAAATGCTGCAAATCGCGAGGGTCACCAGTCAAGACCGGCTGACAGGGAAACCTACACTGAAGTGGAAAAAACAGGGTAACAAGAATAAACATACAGTCCAGGGAGAGGAGGGAATGAGGGAAGCAGAGATGGATAGAAGGGGCAGGAAAAGCCCCAGACAGGGAGATTGAAAGAAAAAACAATGACAGAATCACTTAAAGGGACAAATACAAATTAAAATTACACTGTAGAATAAAACCTGTTGAGAGCATAATATTCTGACCTGTGCCTTGGCTGGAAGCAGCAAAGAAAGAGGAAGTCATGTGACAAGCAAGGATTTATATATGGTTATGTGTTTTTTTATGATTGGTTAAAAAATTTAATGATTGACTTGTGCTGCTGGAGGCATGAGTAAAGAAAGTTATGAAAATAGGAAGCCTCCTGTCATGTAATAAAATTACTATTCAAATCTGAAATAACGGCAAGTGAGTAGCAGGTCCAACATTTCTAATAGGAATTCAATGGGTGGACCCGTGTAGGAAGTTGATTGAGATAGCATCATGCGCATAGCCGGAATACCCTCTATATGTGTAATCATACTGTACAGATTCTTGACATCTGCAGTAGCAAGAATGATTGGAATCAAGTGCTAAAGTGATTTCTTTAATCTTGGTGATAAAATCCTGTCTGTCTGGGTCTGACTGCCATGCCTGCTAGACGTGTCCTGAAAGAACTCACGGCCTGAACATAAGGGCTGTTATTTGCCCATAAGTATTTTCAATCGACTTCTGGCCTTGATACTAACCTCTATCAGCATGCTTTACTCACCTATTGAGGAATCGTTCCCGACGAATACACTGAGTGACCTGCTGCCTGGTGCAACCTGTGGAGGGGAGAGACGGACGATCTCCCACCTGGGGCAATCTAAGTCACTTTTTTGATCAGAGATTCGGGAGCACTCTTCTCTCTCTCTCTCTCTCTCTCTCTCTCTCACACACATGGATTAATTACTTTGATTATATATTTGTGTATCACACTGTATATTTGTCTTAAAAAAGGCCCTAGACATGTTGACGACAGTGTCTATGTACTAATTTTTAAAAAAAAATTTTTTTAAACTCTTTATTTTTGTTGTGCGGGTAGGTACAAAGTTTTCACAAACACCACAACAGCTTATATCAACATATATCAACATATAAAAAGAGTATGACAGTGACTGGCACGGTCGCACATTTTTATTCTATACGTAAGCAGGGTTACAATTATTGCCTGTAGTAGGTTCATCATTTAGCACTAATTTACTAATGTACTAATTTTGAAATACAATTTTGTACAAGTCCCGTGAGTGTGCTCATTTATTGGATTGCTTTACATTGCTGGATTATAGCACCATGGGCAGTTTCTGGATTAACACATAAAGTATGGAGTGCCAGACTTTGGGTTTTATATATATTATCTTATTTATATTATTTGCACGTATATATTTCATTAACCCTCTGTGTTTGAGAATGGTTATTTAAAGTGGAATCCCCATTTACTCGTTGGAGTGGGTTTCTTTGAATGCAGAATCATTGAGTGGAGGCACTTATTATAGTAAGATGTTCCGATCTCCAGATTTTGGTGGATATTCTAACTCCCTGTTCGTGTCAAAGTTTGACTGCCTGTGCTTGCCTGCTTCCAAATGCAGGTAAGGTTGGGGTTACAGATGGAGGCACTGCTGTGATGAGTCTGGACACATGTAGAATTATTATAAAATTGCATAACCCATTTCCAAAGAAGTGAAGGAGAGGGCAATAAGGATATCCATTCCTTCCAATCAAGCTGTGGCCATATACATTTTGATGATGTCATCCAAAAGGTACACAGGCTGGAGCAGTTCCCCCTAATTCTTAGCTCTCGTAAGGTCCCTTAACCCCTTAAGGACACATGACATGTGTGACACGTCATGATTCCCTTTTATTCCAGAAGTTTGGTCCTTAAGGGGTTAAATATGAAGTGTGTACAGTTTCCTGGCACACCAATCTCTCAATTTATGCGTAGGAAGAAACTGATGATGAAGAAGACTCTAATGGTAGAGACAGTGATCGTATATTTTGGTATCTTATTGATTGTATTGTCAACTTGAAACAAGTCATGTCAGAGGCTTCCATCAACCCCCATCTTACCAAAGGATGGGAAGAGTCTCTCTATAACAAAGTGTGGTTAGGGCCTCCACTGAACATAACTACCAACGACTAAAGATATTTTCTGATACCGTACCAGTACCAGGTTTCTACAATTTCTAAAAGTGTAATGTAACTTAAGCTTGGAGAAAGTGTTATTGTACTGAAGAGGCTAAGCGGCTTAGGCTGATCAAGAGTCCTAAACTATCTTTTCTTGAAATAGTAAGAAACCACTGATTACATTTTCCAACTGCCTCTATAAATGATATTTGGAAAACACTACTCAATGTTTACGGAGAGAAATTTGAAGAGGAGGAGCAATGGCTACAATAGGCTGCTACTGTTCCGCATGAAAAAGAAAAACTTACCTCAAACATTGTCCGTTTGGAAATAATGCTGGGAAAGCTGTTTGAGTAAGGGATAAGTGCTTCAGACAATTTGCCGAGTATAGGCGACAAGAAGTTTTAAGGGAAACACTACTACTTTATGATGCCACTGCCTCAGCGCTGACCAGTTGTCTGTGAGGCAGAATTCGACTTATTAGACTTCACAGAAATCATGAAGGAAGCAAATGTGATAGAGACACAGATTGAGCATATCTCCCAGAATCATGGTAGTGTAAAGAGATCCACATTTCAGGGAAATCAGAAGGGGACGGATTCTAAACCCCATTCATCTAAGCCAAAGGAAAAGGACAAGCCACATCAAGATCGCTGTGTTTATCATTTGGAGCATGACACACAGTGATCTACCTAATTATTAGCCTAATAAAGAATGAAAAAATATTAGAGAATAGAAACAATCTAATATAAATTCAGGAGTGATATATACCTTTAATTGCACTCACAATTTGGCAAATAGTTTTTTACCAAATTGTGAGTGTAATTTTTAATTTTATAACAAGACACGGAGGCTCATATTGCATAACCCTTTCTTTACTGTCCACCAATAGCAGCAAAGAATACAAACATAATGAAAAAATTAAGAACATACATTAACATAGGCCCCTCCCTGCTCAGGTCCCGGTATATTAGGCAGCACTTCCCTTCCATATCCCTCTTTCTTTGCTGCTATCAAAGATAAGTACATGTCACTTTGCCTTTATAGTTATTTCTTTCAATACCGTTTTACATTTATTCTCAGTATTATTAGTTGTTTACTCTATATAACCTTTAGCTATTGTTACTATATTCTTATTATTGTTATTAATTTTATTAGTATTTTATTAATATTTTATTAATATTATATTTTCATTATTCTATCCTGATTTACCTTATTGCTTCTTGCTTTAATTGTTTTTCCTCTCTGCATACTTGGTAGTTGCTATTGTGCCCAGGGTCCAGACCCCCTTTATTTTTCTCTTACTCTCCGTTTTACTTTCTTCATTGCTTTTTCCCGCATCGGCGCCATTTTGCGCACGATTTTTCTCAAACTGTCTTTCATAATGCACACAAACCGCTCACCGTTCGGCAGTTAGGGCCATTCGGCTGTTTGCCGCGTTCGCCTGTTTCTTGCGAACGGCCCGTTCGTCAGTTTCGTATTTTGTCCTATACTCACCTTGTATTCATCTAATTCACCTCTTTTAACCGAACGTTCGGTTGTTTCTCTTTATTCACCTTACTTCATTTTTGCCGCGAATCTTGCGAGATTCTCGGCGGCCATTTTTCTAAACTTCCTGTCTTCTTCCCTATTCCCTGTCAGAGTGTGCACTGGTCTGGGCCCTGGTGAGATCGTTTTTTCTTTGCTTGTTAGTACTTTGGGTGACTAACCCAAATCTGTTCCTTGTCAGTTTTCCTGAGATTTAGTATTGATTCACTAACTATTTCTCACTCTATCTAAAATGCCTAAACCCAGACTAAATTCTGGTTCACCTCCCTCTGGGGAGTCTGATGCCCCACTCAGCAGGGGAGAAGCCCCTGTCACTTCAGGTAATTCACCTGCTCGCTCCGACAGAACTACCCACTCAGATGGGACTCAGTTCTTAGCGCTACAGAGCTCAGTGACAGACGCCATTATGGCAGCCATGGGGTCCATGTCCTCTACTCTCTCCCACACCATTTCCCAGGCCCTCCTGCCACGTCCTTTGGACGAGCGCTACTCGGGCATCACGACGCCTCAGCCGCGTCCTCCTGTGGACCCACCGGGAGATTTACCCAGGAAAGCTACCCACAAATCTAGATGTCCCTCTGCCTCCAGAAACACCATGACTGGCGTACCTTCGGTCGCCCCTGAAAGCGTGTCACAACCACGCAAGAGAGCCTTTCCGCGCCAGGCAGAACGGGCACGGCTATGGAAATGTGCCAGAGCACAGGTAGAGAGCGACTCAGACTCAGAAATCGGGTCAAGTGAGGAGGCTAGGATCGAGTCCGACAGCGACTCTGAAGCGGATGCCGCTAATACAGGTTTTGACCTCCTTCCCTCTGCCCAGGCAGAGACGTCCGGGGGCGAACCAGGGACTAGGCACTCCGCGGCCGCGGAGACCGCCCTTGTGGATCCGTCGGGCGTTCCACTCTTCGACCCGGATGATTTACACCATCCGAGATCGGCAGAGTGGCTCCCGGCCGACCACGTTGCCACATATTTGGAGAAGTGGGTGCGACACCCACTTAGCAAAGCGGCACGCAACAAATTGAGGGCAGAGTGTCCAAGGCCTGTTGTGCCTAACAAAGTTTGCGACACTCCCGAGGTAGACCCCAAGATGACCCAATTCCTTACCAAGCTAGGCTGGAATCCCCGTAAGGGGCTCGAATCCGCCTTAAAATTGGCTAACCTCGCCCTAACAGAAGCCGGTAGGGACGCCCAAGGCCTCCTCTTCGGCGATTCCTTTATAAAGGACCTGGGTCGATTTGTTGGGGCATTTACTGCCCTGGATAAGGCTCAATCCTCTATGAGGCGAGTTTTGCAGGGACGGGTCTCTACCAGGGCCGGCAGATCCAGGAGCCGTCTGTCCGGCCGGAACTATTTCCAGTCCCGTGGCACGGGACGAGGCTCCTTTCACCAACGCTCCCAATACCAGGAGGCTAACACCTGCCCCTCCTTCTTCCCATCTCGAGGACGCCCGTGGCGATCTAGAGGCTTCCGAGAACAATCTGGTTCGAGACGACCCTACGGTGAGTTACCTCAAGCCTCATGTTTTTTCTCATGTTTGTGAAGGGGGCAGACTCCAACATTTTTTGCCAGCTTGGTCACAAATTACCTCAGACCCCTGGGTACTGACTACCATTCGAGGGTTTCACATAGAACTGATAGACAACTTCGTACATATTCCCCCTCCTCGACCGATCTGCTTTTCACTCCAGGATCGCAGACGGATCGACATGGAGCTTTCCACCCTTCTTACCAAAGGGGCTATAGAAAAAGCACCTCCCGAACCCACAGGGGTCGTAAGCAATATTTTCCTGGTGGAAAAGAAAGGCGGACAGTTGAGGCCCGTCATAAATCTGCGCCCCCTCAATGCCATAGTCCGATACCGCCATTTCAAAATGGAAGGTATTCACCTACTACGGGACCTTCTCCTTCACGGAGACTGGCTGGCAAAGCTAGACCTCAGGGATGCATTCCTGACGGTGCCGATTGCCTCGGACTCCCGAGACCTCCTACGCTTCCAATGGCAACACGAGGCTTGGCGGTTTACATGCCTACCCTTCGGCCTCTCCTCAGCACCGTGGTGCTTCACAAAGCTACTACGCCCTGTGATGGCATGGCTACACAGCCGGGAGTTCGTCTAATCGTATACTTAGATGACATACTCCTTATGGCTCAAGATCACTCCACTCTCCTTGCCCACCTACGGCTGGCCATAAACCTCCTTTCCCGCTTGGGCTTCGTTATCAATTGTGAAAAGTCATGCCTAACCCCCGCCACGCGGATGGAATTCCTAGGATTCCTCGTGGACTCAGGGGAGGCGACTCTGAGCCTGCCAAGGTCCAAGATACTCGCCATATGCAAGGAGTTACGCAGAGCACTGGTACGGCCCCAACTCACCCTGCGACAGCTGGCACGGCTCATCGGCCTACTGGCCTCATCTACACAGGCAGTGTTCCCGGGCCCACTACACTACCGGGCACTGCAACGACTGAAGATCGCACACCTGAGAGCCGGTGCATCCTACGCAGACCAGGTGTCACTGGACACCGAAACGAAAGACGAACTGCGTTGGTGGATTCTCAACCTGTCCGCATGGAACGGCAAGGCGATCTTCGGCCCGCAACCGGAATTCACAATCGACTCCGATGCAAGCCTCCACGGATGGGGGGCCCATTGCGACGGGATTTCTACAGGAGGCCGTTGGTCGGCAGCCGAGTCACGGCTACACATCAACGCACTGGAACTTTTGGCAGGCTCCTTCGCCATCCGCAGCTTCGCGAGGTACAGAGCCCTAACTTGCATCCGTCTGCGCATGGACAACGTCTCAGCGGTGAGATATGTCAACCACCTGGGGGGTACACAGTCAGCAGTGCTGGCCGCCCTGGCGAAGGACTTTTGGGAATTCTGCCTGGAACGGAACCTGATGGTCCAAGCGGAGTATCTACCTGGTCTCCACAATGTCCAAGCGGACTGGGGGTCACGTTATCTTTCAGACTCCAGCGACTGGAAGTTGGACACGGAGGCGTTCTCCAGTTTATCGTCTCTCTGGGGTCCCTTTTCTATCGACCTCTTCGCTTCCCGACTCAACACCCAGCTATCTCGATTCTTCAGCTGGAGACCAGACCCGATGGCGGAGGCAGTAGACGCCTTCCTGCAAGACTGGAGCAGGGACCTCCTATATGCCTTTCCACCGTTTTCCATGATTCCACGCTCCCTCCTCCAGACCCGCAGACACCGGGCAGAATTAGTCATGGTGACCCCATTCTGGGAAACCCAGTCTTGGTTCCCCCAAATTCTCGAGATGACGATGGACTACCCACGGCTACTACCGTCACATCACAATCTACTACTAGACCCGATGGGACGGTGTCACCCGCTCCAGTTGGACGGCTCCCTCCCACTCCTGGCATGGCGGATCTCCGGGGACCCTGGGAAATCCAAGGAGTTTCGGACACGACTAGAGGCCTGTTGGCGGAGGCATGGGCCCCAGGAACTAGACGAGCTTATGGGTCAGCTTGGCGAGCTTGGACTAGCTGGTGCATGGCTAGGGACGCGGATCCCGTTTCGGCCCCTGTAACCATGGTCCTGCAATTTTTGACGTCCCTCTTCGAGGTGGGGAAGGCTTACAGGACTATCAACCTTTACAGGTCAGCCATCTCTGCAATTCATCAAGGTTTCGATGGATGCCCAGCGGGTCAACATCACTTAGTGTGACGGCTCCTCCGGGGCTCGCGATTCTCCCGACCACCCAGGCCTCGCTACTCCACGTCATGGGACGTGTCCGTTGTACTATCCTTTATCTCGTCGTGGCCCGCTAACTCAGCGCTCTCCCTGAAGCAACTTTCTGCCAAATTGGTTTGCCTGCTCTGCCTCGTATCTTGCAAGAGGGTCTCGGACGTTAGAGCCCTGGACTTCGATGCCAAGTCATACACCCCAGACGGGGTCACGTTCAACATCAGTCGCCGGACAAAAACCTCTATCAAGTCGGTGTCCTATCCAGTTTTTCCTGCCTCTCCAGCATTATGTCCCGTGGCTTGCCTTCGCGAATACGAAGATCGTACCAAACGTCATCGTTCACATGTATCCCCACAGCTGTTCCTGTCCTTTCGACCACCCTTCCGACCGGTCTCTAGCACCACCTTGTCACGCTGGGTGCGATGGTTATTGGATCAGGCGGGCATCGATACCACGATCTTCGGCGCCCATTCGGTCCGGGGGGCCTCAGCATCCTCGATGATGACCGCAGGGGCTCGTCTGGAAGATATTATGAGGACAGCCGACTGGTCTAGGGAATCTACTTTCCGTGAATTTTACTTTCGCCCGGCCCCACATACTTTTACGGCAGTAGTTAATCAGCTTTAAACTTGCAATATGAGCCTCCGTGTCTTGTTATAAAATTGCATGATTTTGCCATTACATGACGAAAAGTCATGATTTTATTAAAGACACGGAGGCGAGTATTGTCCCACCCACGTTTATTATTCAGGTTTCCCCACCCATTTTGTATGTTCGCAACGAGTCACATCGAATAATTTTGGTACGGTAAGTGGGGCCATGTCTCAAGGTTTGGTTTATGTTATAAAGAAATACAAAAGGTGTGTACTATAGCGTTAATCCAACAATAGAGATAGAAGATGTGCTATCACATGGGATGCGGAGGAGTGAGCTGGTAAGGGGGTTCTACGAAGTCGATGACGTAGCCCCGAACTGTCTGGAGGATCCATGCGTCCGTGGAGATGGTTATCCATTTCTGAAAAGACAGAGCAATACGGCCTGCGGTATAAGGGGAAAGTGAAACAAGAGGCATGATGTTGCTTACCTGTGGGGAAGCGTGCTCTGCCACGGTTACGAGGTCCTCTGCCTCGGTCTGCTCCTCGGGTATAGGAGAAGGGTTGTCTGAAGCCCACTTCTGGGTAGAAGGGTTGTGGTCTGTGTGACCGGGGGCCAGAAGGCCAGAATCGGCTGGCTGCGCGGCCCCTGTAGTGACCAGCCCGTCCAAAAACACCCCGACTGGGGTAACCTCTGAAGACTCGCTTCATGGATGTCTGAGCTTTATTCAGGGACGTAAAAATATTGACATGCTTGTTCAGCTCTTTTAAGAAGGATTCCCCAAATAGTTTGCCCTGTGCCAACGGTCCCAGTTCCTTGGTGCCCAACTCCACCAGTTTTCCATCAATACGGAGTAAAGCTGCCTTGCGCCTCTCAGAGGAGAGGGCTACGTTGGTATTGCCAACGAAACAGAAGCACCTTTGTGCCCATTCTCTTATGTCGTGTGCCCATTCCTTGACCATGCTAGAGTCAAATTGATCGGCTCTAGTGAAAGCATCATCTGCCAGGCATAATATGCGGGAGAGTGGGCCGATGGCGTCCAGCAGCTTGTCTTGGACCCCGTGGAATCCCCTCTCCACGCCCCGTCGAGGGTCGCGGCCACCCCGGGACATAAAGGTGTTCATCACCTGGTCAAACTCTGGGGTTTGAGTTACATGGTCGGGAAGCGAGGGGCGTGGGCATTCCGAGCGTAGACGGTTGCGCACCGTTTTATCAAGTGGTTTGCGAAGCCAGCGGTGCATAAATTGGGAGAGGTGGTCGGGGGGTGTCCAGTCCCCAGAGCGTGGGTGGCGGATATTGCGAGGGTCAAAAAGACGTTGCCCTGTGGGGTCTAGGATGGCATCCTCTTCCTGAGTAGGTGTGAGGTCGTCTGGTAACTGACTGTGATCCAGGAAGGTGCCTCGTAAGAGGCCCGTATGGGAGCCGGAGTCCGAGTCCCAATTGTCATCTTGCGGATCAGAGTCCGCGGCTTGCCACTCGTCCAACACGGCCATAGAGCGCGTGTGTTCTTCCCCCTCATCCTAGGAGTAGTGGGCAGGAGTGGGTGGGGCTGGCCTATGGCGTTTGGGTGCCTTACCCTTGGCTGGTGTATCGCCTGCTTTCTCACCTTTCCAGTGACGTTTGGCGGGGCGTGGGTCCGCCAGTACGTGTGACTCTGAGGCCTCAGAGTCCTCGTCTTGAGGTTGTGTGAGCGTGGCTTTTTTGGGTTTGTCGGTAGATGCCGACATAACTCTGGACAGCGCTTTCTCCATAGAGGCGGAGATGGCTTCTGCAATCATAGACTGGAAGTCCGCAGGGGTTTGGGATGCTTCCATAGTGGTTATGGTGTTGGCACAGGGTAGGTGGGCTAGGGGTCAGGTGGTTATAATATGCACTCAAAATTAATAATAATAAAATCGGTAATAACAACACCCCAGCAGGGTGTGTGGTAGTATAGGTACAAGTAATAGTACCAGAAACCCCAGCAGGGTAAGTTGGGTTTTCTTGCTGGGCCGCACCCAGAAATGTATGTATATATATCAGTGAGGATGGCACGAAATCCACCTTAATGTGATATCAATATGGGGTTGGAATGCCCCTTTAACATATACATATATATAGGTGGCACGAAATCCACCTGATGGCAGCAGTGCATTAAGGGCTTCACCCTGTTGTAATAGAAGGTGGCACAAAATCCACCCAGTAAGTAAGTAGGGAATAGTAAAATAACAGTGGACTCACCACTGAGAAGGGCCAGCAGCCTCTGAATCCTTACAGGAAAAAACGCCTGTGACCCCTGCCAGAGCAATAACTAGAAGCAGCTGAAAGATATAGCCGACTGTATGAGTGTGATCGGAGGCCGGCACTGCGGAGATCGTGGGACTCCCAAAATGGCGGCCGCGAATCTCGCGAGACGCGAGATCCAAGATGGCCGCCGGGGAACCGGGAAAGAAGTTTCCCGGTGTGCCGTCAAAACAGAATGCGGCTGGTGAGCCGCAAGGGAGTACTAGGGACAGGGTGAGCGTTACCCTGAGGGGAAAACAAGCTGGGAAGCCAGCGGAAACGAAGGGGTATAAAAACGGAGGGAAATAATGGGAAATATCACATAGAAAATCTGACAGAAAAACATATGAAAATAAAACATAGAATGAAAGGGGGGAAAAACCCCCAGGGTAGGAGGGAGAAGATTCCCATAAGAAAACAGAATGTAAGGAAATAGAAAAATAACATATAAATAGAAATACAATATAAATAAAGGGAAGAGCCTGAAACTCTGACCTGTCTGCTGATGGAGCAGTAAAGAAAGAGGGGGAGGAGCCTCATCACTGTGAATACTATACCTCCTACTATTTTTTGATTGGTTAATGTTTTCACTTTTCTTTACTGCTATGTGGAGTTAGTAAAGAGAGTTTATGCAAAATATGAAGCCTCCTGTCATGTGGTAAAATTGTATCTATTCAGAGACTTTTTACATTGGACTTAAGCAAAATCTGAGCAAAATACTGTGAAATGTTTTAATCATTGAATGTAAGCTATATGATGTATTTATAATTTTTATTGAGTTATCATATGTGATATACATCATTTCCATTGTATAGGTAATCAGTATGCATATGTCCATTAATCAGTCCCTTTCCTGGGGCAATTTTGCGAGGAGCTCGCTGTGGGGTCTACCGGTGGCTATTGGGCAGGGGCGTGTGTCTGTGTGGACACAGACGGCTATCTGGGCTCAAGCTGGCCTAGGGGTTGTTGTGGTCTCTTTGTCTGTGGTTCGGGCGGGACTGGTTCGAATTGTATGCTGTAGTGTCTGGGGTCCAGCGCCCTGAGGCTCTTCCTCCTTCTGGTCTTTTCAGACTCTGTACTTTACTGGGGCCGGTCTTTGATCCGCCCACTTGGTGTTGCTTGGAGGGTGGCTCTGTTGCGGGCCGGGGTGGCAGTCCCAGGGTTTTGTAGAACGCCTCGGGATCGTCTGTTGACGTCAAGGTGTGGGATGTGTCCTCCACTGTCACTTCTAGGGACCCCTCCATTCCCCATCGGTACTTTATGGAACAGTCTCTAAGTTTCCTGGCCACCAGTGCCAGTTTCCGTTTCTCCACCAGTACGGAGAATGGTATGTCTCCATAGATGGCTATGTTGCTGCCCTGGAATACTATAGCCCCTTGCGCTCTGGAACGGCTCATGATTGCGTTTTTGACCCTTACGTCACGTGTTACCGCTATGACATCCCTGGTGGTCCCTTCTGGTGCTGCTGGGGATTTGCGGACTCTGAATGCCGAGGTTATTAGCGGCGGTATACCACCCTTTCAGCACCCAGGGTGTCTATGAAGCTCTGAGTGTATAGTAATAGCCTCTCGTTTCCAATCGCCTCCGGGATCCCCCTGAGGCGGATATTCCTGCGCCTATGTCGAGCTTCCATCACTGTCACAGTGCGATTTAGACTCTGTACCTGTGTGATTAGGTCCCCCATTTTTGTCACGGTCTCTTGTAGTTGTGCATCTCTGGCATTCTCTTTCTCTTCCAGAGCTCGGACTTTGGAGTGGACTGTTCCCACCTCGGCCTGTACTACTTTCAGGTCCTCTCTCCACACTCTCCTAAGATCCAGCAGGAGTTTCTTTATGTCCCCCTTCGTGGAGGGTGCTGAGTCTTCATCAAACTCTGATGCAGTTGAATCTCCGCCTGACCGTTGCGGCGTGGAGGGATCCTCTTCCTCTGGAGACTCTTCCGACAGTATGTTTTCCTCTCTGGCCTCGGGCGCCATCTTAGCTGGCATCCGCGGTATGGGCCTTTCAAAGGAGAGTCGGATGTCGGGTAAGCGGGTTGTCTCTGGGTTCGGAGCTTTCCTGTGTTTGCGCCCCATTGTTTCCTCTGGTGGGGGGTAGTGTTTCTGTCCAGTTGTTTTTAGTTTTAACGGCCGAAATTACGGTTTTGCTGTAGTTCGATCCGGAGCCTCTCACTTAGGCGTCCGCTCAGTCTCTTGGTCGGCCACGCCCCCCAACAAGATTTAAAATTTAAAGGTATATACCACTCCTGAATTTATATTAGATTGTTTCTATTATCTAATATTTTTTCTTTCTTTATTGCACTAATAGGGATATTTAGTGGAATCCCTTTCTATTTTTCAGTTGAGGGTTTACCTTTAGCTGTACTATATACTCTGCAATCAAGGTCTATTCTAGACCTTATCTGTTGATTTCTAATTATTAGCCCGTTTCTCTCACCTTATGTTCTTACTAAATATAAAAATTGGGCAGACCCACAACCACAATGCTGTTGTATCAAGGCATGCCTGTAATGTAATTTGTGCACGACAAAAATAAAGAATAAAAAAAAATTATAATAATCTTAATACCTGCTAAAAAAAAAAGGGAAGAAAAAAGAGGGGTATGAATAATAAAATAAGGATGGCGTACACACAATCCCTGGGGCTCCAGTGAGAAACTGATCCGTGCCCCCTCCCCTTCTCTCCCCCCTCCCTCTTCCCCACTGACAGACACATACAGACAGACTGATACATACAGACACATACACACATACATACAAACAGACAGACACATACATACATACAGACCGACACACACACATACATACAGACACACAGACAGGCCCACATACACACATACATACAGACAGACACACACACAAGACACACATACATACAAATACACATACATACAAACAGACAGGCACACATACATACAGACAGACACACACAGACAGGCACACACACACACACAAAGACATATACATACAGACAGGCACACAGACAGACACACATACATACATACAAAGACACATACATAAGACACACATACAAGACACACCAGGGAAATGTCCCCAATCAGTAAGCGCAAGCACATCAAAAGACATGTGCACTCTGTGCAAATTGTTGTCAGTAAAAGTAGTGATGTAGTGGAATATGTATTACACCCATACATGCTGCACATTACTATGGAGCTGTGTAAAACCTTTGGTCCTTTGCTTTGATCATAATTCCCTATCCTTAGTCCCTCTTACTGATCCTTGTCTGCTTGTGATTCATCTTCCTCAGTTGTCTTTTTGAAGTTTCTTGCCCATTTCTGACTGCCCAATCTTGGTTATTTACTAAACTGGGAACTGTTGGTAATGTAGTCGGCTCTTTTATTTTGGGCAAACGTGCAATTCCCTGGTCAAACCCCATTTTCGGTTTTAACAAACTCTGTCAGTTGCATGTTCAGTCACTCGTCTCATATACATCTCACCATAACTGCTGCTCACCAGCTTTGCTATAGATGTGGTAATATCACTTAGAGCTGGGCTGGGGTTTATCTGGTCTGCTACTATACCAATATCATCATACATACAGAATATGGCTAAAAGGATGACTCCCATCACACACCCAACTGGAAATTGATAGACTCTGCAGAGAAATTTGCCAAGTGTCAACTGATACAATGCTTTTCTGTGGGGAAACTCTAATGCCCCCATCAGCATGATGTTGTGGGAGGAGGAGACAGATCCAGTTAAGATGGACCACAGCACTGGAATGAGGTAATGGAATTTTTTTTTTTACTATTTCAACACGACAGGAGGGGGTGGGGAGGGGCACACGGAGGCAGAGGGACACTTTAGCGTTAGGAAAACAGTTTTGTATTCCTAACAATATTGTGTTCCTTTAAGAAGCAGAGTCAAATTGAGGTTGTGGAGTCTAGCACCAAACCAACTTTCTAACTGCACCAGCTGCCACTGGAATAAACCCTCAAAAGGAATACACGGTTCCAGTTTAATTTTCTTTCTATTCTCACACTCCCTGCAGCACGAATTATCAGAATAATACATAACGGGCAAGTTTTTTAACTTTAACATGTGTCTCATAGCTCCAAGAAATTACACAATACTTTACAATATTAAAATTGGGAAATAAAACAGGAGACCTTTGACAAATACAGTTGACACATACCTCTCAACATTTCAAAGGAACATAGAGGAACACTTTAATTTTAAAGGTGTGAGTGGGGGGTGTGGCCAGGGGCGAGATTGTTCTGAGAAATTTTAGGTGACTTATTAATAACAATTTATGCATCTAATGTGCAATTTAGAACAAGAACAATGTATCTTAATCACACAGACTGATTTCTAAACACATATATACACGTAGTTTAAGGACACATTACTGGCATCATTAATATGGGACATATGGTGACATGACAAGGAGTGGTAGTGGGCCTTGCTCTCTGTATTTGTTCCCTATGGTGACTGCCAGGTGGAGAGGACAGAGGTTATAACAATTGTCAGGGAGGAGAGAATGAGGAGCCCAGTTGCAGGATACCATATTTTGCATTGACTTTTCTTTTTCACACCCACATACTTGTTAAAGGACCACTATAGTGCCAGGAAAACATACTCGTTTTCCTGGCACTATAGTGCCCTGAGGGTGCCCCCACCCTCAGGGACCCCCTCCCGCCGGGCTGGATGGAGTGGAAGGGGGTAAACTTACTTATTTTTCCAGCGCCGGGCGTGGAGCTCTCCTCCTGCTCTCCTCCTCCTCTCCACCTCCTCGGCTGAATGCGCATGCGCATTGAGCCGGTCTCATAGGAAAGCATTTACAATGCTTTCCTGTGGACGCTTGCGTCTTCTCACTGTGATTTTCACAGTGAGAATCACGCAAGCCCTCTAGCGGCTGTCAATGAGACAGCCACTAGAGGCTGGATTAACCCTAATATAAACATAGCAGTTTCTCTGAAACTGCTATGTTTATATAAAAAAGGGTTAACCCTAGCTGGGCCAGGCACCCAGACCAATTCATTAAGCTGAAGTGGTCTGGGTGCCTATAGTGGTCCTTTAAATATAGGGATAAGTAAATAATATTCTGTTTTCTGGGAAATTATATTTCCCCATTTAGCGTGCAGATAAATATCACGGTTATTTTGGGTTAGGTACAAATTAAATCCCCCATATTGACTACTTTGTTTGGGAGAGCGTTTCACATCTAGAAAAGGGTCAGCCTTGCTTTTTAGAGCAACCATTTGAAGATAAACTTTGTTGTTAGGGACACATTTTTTAAATGTGACCTTCAAATTGTTTGTTTTAGCCTGTCCTATGAACCTCCTATTACTGATTAGCCTTTTGCAAGACTAACCTATTGTACCGTAAACAAATCAGCAAAGAACACAATAACAGACAGAATTGTGTTCACTGATGTAATCAGACAGCACTCTATTACTACAGTTTAATATCCATACAGACACCAGCAATGTGGTCGGATTATTGGAGCAGGTGGTCTTGCCTATCCTTGCACGTAAAATGCTTATACTTATATGCACATACTCACATTCATATACACACATATTTACAGGCAATTACATTCATATACAGCAAGCATGTCAAACTCGCGGGCCACAGGCCGCATGCGGCCCACAAGGACCATCTTTGCGTCCCGGCGAGCCGCGAGTACATGCTGGTGTTATAGCAGAGTAGGCACCTGCTTTCCTCACATTGAAGGTGCCTACTCTGCTAACACTTACCCGGCCGGGGAGGATGGGACGGTGGATGCAGCCTTCCTGCTCCTCACTGCTCCCTCCCGCGCCGTCTGAAGTGAAGCCGGGCGCCGGAATATGACATCATATTCCAGCACCCGGCATCACTAAACCGCGCGAGGGAGCTGTGAGGAGCAGGAAGGACCCCAGGGTGAGGCCCCACATCGGCTCCATAAGGTAAGGAGCAATAAAAAAAAAGTACGTGTGTGCAAGAATGTGTAAGCGTGTGTCTGTTTGTCTGTCTGTCAGTCTGTGTGTGTCTGTCAGTGTGTCTGTATGTGTGTGTCTGTCAGTGAGTATGTGTGTGTCTGTCTTTGAGTATGTGTGTCTCTGTCAGTGAGTATGTGTCTGTCTGTCAGTGAGTCTGTATGTGTCTGTCAGCAAGTATGTGTGTGTGTCTGTCAGTGAGTATGTGTATGTGTCTGTCAGTGAGTGTGTGTGTGTCTGTCAGTGAGTATGTATGTGTGTGTCTGTCAGTGAATATGTGTGTGTGTCAGCAGGAGGATCAGATTTGGCACAGGATGCTGTGGTTTAGTAGAGGGGGGCTGGGATTTAGTAGAGGGGGGTGCTGTGGTTTAGTAGAAAGGGATGTTTATTTTTAAAATAAACCTAAGTTTCTATGAAAATTTATGGTATTTTTTTGCGGCCCACATAAACTTAAACCTTGTTTATGTGGCCCGACTCAGACTTTGAGTTTGACATGCTTGATATACAGCCACCTGCAAACACCCACTCACGTTCATATTAATACCCGATTACATTCACACACACACACACAGTTTCCTACACAATAACCCACACACATGCATAGACAGACATACGTGCAAGTACACAATTCATATACACACACACACTTATTCATTAAAGTAAGAATTTGAAGTGAATTCCAATTTAAGGTCAAAATAGCAGAACTAGGAACATTTTGTGCTTCTAATTTAGCTACTTCGGCCTTAAATTTAAAATGAAGTTTGATTTAATTTAGAATTTTACCATCTGACAGGAGGCTTCATATTTTGCATTGACTTTCTTTACTTAGTTACTTCATGCTGTCACTATAGGGTTGCTTAACCTACTCTATTTGGTTTTACTCCTGTACTTAATAATCTAACAGCTTTATATTGAGTTTGTGCCTTCCCTGTGAGCCTATATCTGTTTGTGTGGCTCCCTTGCCTCTTCCTCTCCAATCTGTGTACTGTATACTATCCGTTCACGGCCGGCATCGGCCCGTGGCATTTTCAGGCATAGGTGGCCTCTTAGACTAACATACTAACTTCTGGGGCTGTCAGGACTTCTCAAACGTGGGACTCACTCTCGGAACCGCGGGAGTTCTTCCCGCCAGGTCCCCGCGCCGCAGCCATCTTGGATATCGCGGGATCACAAGATTTGTGGTGGTCATTTTGTTTTTCTAAAAGGCACTCGGTAATCCGGCCTGCAACTAACCGCAAGTGGAGACACCACCTGTCACTCCCAACACACTCAGGAACACAAGACCTATCACAAAAGGTGAACTTGCAGCCAATATACAAGTTTTTCTGTTGCACAATGATGTCTAGCTATATATAATTACATTCTGTATGGGCAATTACTACACGCTGGCACAGGATGTATTACAAAGGATTCATTTTCACTCTATACAACTAATGCTGGTTAATTGTTGCTTATAAATACATGCCAGACTATTAACCTTACAGTCAATTTCTGTATATGTGCTGGATATGCCTGGGGTGCAGACTGCTTGCCACAGCTGCATACAGGGGTGAACCCCCTGTTACTGATAAGTGGTAAACCCACATGCCCTACAGATTTGCTCTATGGGCCTGGCCCTACATGAGCACTAGGGGTAAAACCCAGACTGTGGTACCTACCAAACATCATTCCTGGAATTAAATATGTGAGACATACAAAGATTATGATTACCCACGTGTATACGGTACCTCCCCACTGAGGACTTAGGGGTTCCCCCTTTTGCTATTGGAGTCTCTTAAAGCCTCCCCATAATTTACAAGGGTATCTTCCTCTTTTATAATAAGCTGCTCAATATGACCGGCAAGGTGTCTGAACGCTCACATCACAGCATACTTAGCGGCGGTGTTTGTATACACCTATATACCAGGCAAACCCCAAGTTGCAATGAGCAAGGGGTCTACCCACCAGGCCTTGACTAGGCAGGGGATCTAACACCTATGTTCTCTATCCTATAGAACAACTACATATACCATGATGAACTCCCCGCAACAAACCCATGATTTTCAGGCAATGATAAACGCTGCAAGGGCGGCTTCCATGGAGAAGGCGTTCTCCAAAATGCTTTCACAAGTTCCGCGTAACATATCCACTCAAGCTATGGGGCAGGCAAGGCAAGAACTACCCCCACCGGTGGTTTCCTTCGGAGGAGGATGAAGTCTACCCTCAGAATCTTGCATCATCGACGCATGGCAAGCGGATACCACTGATTCGGATGACGAAGGTGGTTGGCAAGACGTTCCATAATTGGAATCAAAATATGTTAAGGAATCTTTCGCGGAGGATGCTCACAATGGAAGGCGAAGGGCTGTTCTTAGATGCTTAATGTTGTCCTCTCTTTGATCCGCGGATCATCCACCATCCATGGTCCTCAGAATGAAACCTGCTGACCCACCTGGCCAAGTTCGTCCTCTTCTGGATGCGCAAGCCATTAGACCGGGTGGTACATGCACATCTTAGGGAAGAATGCCCATGACCCATGCTGCAGATAAAATTACGTTTACCCCAGGTTCGACCAGACGGTGATCGTTTTCATGTACCAGACGGGATGCGACCCATGGAAAGGAATCGAGAAGGGTTTCAAAGCCTCTCAGGACAAGTTACTGAAAAACTGTAAAAACAGCAGCACTAACGCTTCTTTAGACAAACTAGCATGAGGTTAATGGTAATAGAACCATAAAATAATGAAACTGTACCCTCTGTATTGTCTGTCCTCAGTGGGCTGGCTTGTGTATGCTTTTCTTATTGAGGTCATCTTGGGAAGTGTTTCTTAGAAATCAATGTAGGTACCTACAACTTACATTAATCTCCAGATACCATGGCCCAACAATGTGCATCTGTTGTGACGGTTGTCATTAATTTTATATCCAGTGGCTGATCTTTCATACTTATTTGGTTATGATGTAAAACTTGTATGACTAGCCACAGAGGGACAAAGTGATCTATGAAAATGGTATCACTAAATTCAGAGGGATAGTGACTTATCAAAATCCAGTTATACCTAGGAGTTTAAGCAGAGGTTGGCAACCTTTGGCACTCCCAATCTTGTGGACTACATGTCCCCTGATGCTTTGCCAGCATTATGGCTGCAAGAGCATTATGGGAGATGTAGTCCACAAGATCTGGAGTGCCAAAGGTTGCCATCCACATGTTTAGGGGATATAAGATAAGCTTTCGAAAAGTGTACAGGACATAAGTAAGGACTCAAGGCAGTTAGCAATTTCAAGTGATATCGTATTGCCTTATTCCTTTCTTGAAATAACATTTAGCATCTGACAGGGGATTTAACCATCAGTATGGCTTCTCTGAAGGTAAAATCCTCTTGGTAGTTAAACCGATGTGTGTTTTCTATTCTCCAACTACACTGACTTGTACATATATTGTCCTGATTGCAGCACCAAAAAAGGATTAAAATATACTAATAAGCACTTAACCCCTTAAGGACACATGACATGTGTGACATGTCATGATTCCCTTTTATTCCAGAAGTTTGGTCCTTAAGGGGTTAAACTTTAGGGCTGGGGGTTCCATTCATTCTTCCCCAAGGACAGCCTGATAATTATCAACAGGAAAGGCTGAAGTGAACAATCATTTATCTCATACATGCTGTCTCAGCAATACATTGCCTAAACTTTAAAAAACAAATAATGAATTCACAGAACCGTGTTGGAATTTTCTTCAGTATACCTTTTAGAATTGCAATACTTTGAAGCATTACCTCTTACAATGGGTCAAAGCCCAGCAGTGCATTGGCACAGAAGTTGTAATGGCAAGCCGCATTTAAAAATAATACATGAATCACTGTTTAAACAGTGTGTGCCTCGGGAACAACTCAAACTTAAATAACAAAAAACAAAGTGAATCAGGAGGTAACTTAAACCTTAAATAAATAAATCATTTGCTAAGTAACTTAGAGAGAAGATAGGCTTATTACTGATGAAAGGTTCAAAAGCAAAGGATTAAAAACAAAGAAAAAAAAAATCTGAGTCTTCCTATGAAGTGAATATGTTTTCACTGACCGAAGTTTGCAGGGAAATATGGTCAGGTACAATCATTTTACTGGTGTTTATTCTTAAAACATGTGGATGGATTAAAAGACACGCGGATAGCAACAATGGAGATGAAGAGGGTGATGGTTGTGGAGATGTTTTTGAAAGCTCTTTGAAATCCAACCCCGGAGGTTACCAACTGATTTGTAAACCATCAACTCTTGCCAACTGGCTACTGAGGGATATAAAACATTTGTCACAAATTGAATCTTCTTATTATTGGCTGATGACATGGCCACATCTCCAGACAATCATTCAGCATGTTCTACCAGCTGACAGGACATTGGAGTTGGCAAGGGACTTTCTCCAGATGACAGATGGTGGAATAGTAGCCTTGGATTGGGTGGTGGGACCTAGGCCCGCTTCGAAACCTAGGAGAGGCACAAATGCAATAAGTAACCCACCTTTACTACTGGTTATTCCCAATACCTTTGGGAGGCTGACCAGAAATATCCAGCAACTTTGTTTACTGGCTTTAGAAAAAGGATATTACCCAATCATTTTTAACAGGAGGGGACAAAACAATTGCCCACTAACTACTGTAAAATTTCAGCCATTTGGGGAAACTGCAGACTTAAAGGAGGCTGTCAGTTATGTGCGTTACAGGCATCCATCTTCCATGCTCTTTGCCGTGAGTGAGGGCCTGGGATCGGGACTACTCCTCTCCTATCTAGGAGAGTGTGGATCGTCTAGCTATCTCACAGCCGCATGCAGTATATCTCCAATTTTCCGTTTTCAGGAGTGGTTTGATAATGGTCTGCCGTGGTTATATGAATGGATTGTGCTCCTGTATCAAAAAGTGATTCTCAGCAGGTAAGTGTAAAAGGATATCAAGCCTGTTTTAGTGTTAACACTGAGAATTTTCATGTTATTTAGATCATCTCCAGAAACTGCCTGTCTCATAAAAGTGGTTATAGTGTCTGGAATCGCCTGGCGCAATCCTTCTGTTCAGTATTAAATTGTTTTTAATTGTTTAATGCCAAACTAAAGTCCCTGCTGTTTGGGCTAATAAGGAAGCATTTGCCTGAACAGCTATGGGTGGCAGTGATTGGCTGAGAGTGTCAAGTTGGTCAGGCCACCAAAGACCGATCATGCAGGGTGCACTGTTTCAGTGCTCCTTGCAGAGTCCTTCTATCCTCAATATAGCAAGCATATGTCTATGCTTGTTGGGGACTTCTGGTGTCCCCAAACAGTGGGACACCGGGGAACAAAGTTGGAATGGAAATACAGGATTCAAAAATTGGGACTATTCCAATGGAACTGGGATAGTTGAGAAGCATGCTATGGGTAAACAGAGCATTGGTTTATTTTGGTTTTGTGCTGACCTAGGCGTGACTAAACTTGGGCACCCTTTACTCAAAATTTGCCTAACCCCTTCCTGTCAAGGATGCACATATGTTTGTTTACCACCCATCCTTCCTCTGAACATTCCACATTTTCCTCTTAGAGCTCCACAACTTCCTCTGTACATTAAAAGTGGATAATTAGTGCCTATATTTTGTTGTTATGTGTAACATTTTAAATGTTGTATCTATTATTTTAAGTGATAATCTTTAAATAACATAATGAAAAGTGTAAATTCAACACATTTTTACAAAGATCAGTCATTAATGTGAACTATACAATATGGGTCACAGACACTAAAATTGGTTGAATTTGCACAATTAGCTGCAGCGCTCCTCGACCTCCAAGATGGTGGCCCGCGAAGCTACAGGCGCGGATCTCGCAGACACACGCACAGAACACAACCGGGCACCGACTCATGCTATTACCGTGTCCCTAGTAGAGCAGGAAGCGGAGAGAAATGCACTTGCACCGGCCACCAAGCAGGACATATTAAACCTCCTGCGAGAACTGAGACAATCATCAAATGCCGACCTGGATCTCATCAGGACAGAAGTCCAGGCGGTAACAGCACGCACACGGGCATCAGAAGAGGATATTGCAGACTTACGACAGGAGGTGACAGGACTCAGGCAATCCCTGCAAAACGTACAGACCACTCAGTCTGCACTCCTCATGAGAGCCGACCTCACTGAGGACCGCAGCCGTTGTGCTAACATTAAAATCAGGGGCATCCCGGACTCCACTGACGCGGCCGAATTGCCACAATACATCCGACGGCTGATTACCACAATCTTGCCGCACACTCAGGCCAAAAAGACAGAACTTGATGGCTGCTTCCGCATAGCCAAATCCAAACAGGCTCCATCCTCTGCTCCACGAGATGTAATCATCAGGTGTCACTCCCTGTTGGACAAACAACGACTTATGAACGCACTGAAAGGGAAAACCCCGCTCAAGTTCGAGGCAGCACAACTTACCTTCTTCCACGACTTAACCCGAAGCACGCTACAATGGAGAAAATCCTTGAGCGCGGTGACATCTCGGCTTAGAGAGGCGGGAATTGAATACAGGTGGTCCTTCCCTAGGAAACTAACAGTCACCAAGAATGGCGCAGTGGTGAAACTCACCTCACCGGAGGGGTCCCACTCCTTCCTCCAGGCAGTGGGACTACCGCCGCAGACCCTGACTCCGGCCGCTCCATCTACCCCACAAACCTGGGACCCAGAACAAATAATTCCTTTCACCCCCAGAGGAGGCGACGGCACGAGAGATGGGACTGGATGACCGGAACACCGCAAGGACATGTCCCCTTTGCTGTTATCCTGTTATAAAGTGTTAATGTTCAGCATTTAATTCTCCTTTCCCAATTTCCATGTATAAAGTTGACCTATTGACCGACATACCCGCTGACGACCCCCACTCTACATAACTAGCGGCTCCACAGCAGGGGGCTAATCCAACCACGCAGGAGCCTTACGCTCTCACAAGCGCTCCTAAGTATACCCCCACCCCCCGTGTCCTCCTGGGTTAGAGGACGTGAATAGCCTCACATAACTGGTATGTTAGCCCCTGGCACCGCACATACCCTACCGAAGCCATACGCTGACCCAATTACGAGCCATGAGCTCTGGAGACAATCCACGGCTCTAACTAGCCATGCCAAAGCTTAAGTCCAGGACACATACCAAATACCAAGCTGCACACCTTGTGCGCGACGCATACCATAAGAGTAAGACGCCTCACAGACCACATAGGTACATTGTGCTCACAGACATAGACGGCCTCTTAGCACACCTGCAGTGTGAGGGACTTAAACGTCACTCGCACAGCACAAACAACACACCTCACCTTGTGGCTCTAAGCGTACAGGGTGTATTACACATAAAGCCTTGTATACTCCAAAGTTAGCTGACATTGCAACACGCCTATGCGCACCCCACGCTGACATATTCCACATAAACGAGTATTAATTAACATAAAATACTGTGCAGAAATCCAACTTACCACTGTTCTTATATGACTGTCACACAAGATCTTATTATTGTGGCCTGATACCATGCCTGTCTCATCATTGCACAAAGAAAATAAAGAATAAAAAAAAAATTTAAAAAAAGACACCATTTAGCTAGTGCATTTGTATCTCATGTGAGGTTGAAATGTTTGAACACTTATGGAGTTTGACACACTCTGAATTTTCACAAATTATATCTCAATGGCAAAACTAAGATAAAAGATTATCACCATACCGGTGTTAGAGATTTTTTTCATATCAGCTTTTTTAAATCTGTTTTTCCCTTCAGATATAAGTCTTGAAAATTCAGAATTTAGTGGATAACCCTATCAATGTCCAGGGATCTATGCAAGTGCCCTAATCTGAAATGGTTTTGTGTGCAAAGCCAAGTGATCATGACAAAAAAAGTTGATTGGGCTACTGCTTTAGTGTCTTGGACAAGTAGATTTCTTTGTCTTTTTACACAACTCTGTCATAATCAGGGCTCGAGTCCTGCAGGAACGCATGGGAACGGCGTTCCTGCACTTTTTCCAAAGCAGGGACGCCGTTCCCGCTAGTGATCCTGCAGGACCTGCCCAGGGGGCGCAATGTCGCTGTGCTCATTTCTCCCCGTACCCAGCACAATGCACTGTCTGCTGTTGGTGGTCTGATGGCTGTCAAGATGCAGGAGATGTGCCTGCTCACACTACTCTCCCCCGCGGTAGTTTACTGAGGAGTGAAGACTCAGTGAAGACAGTGGGCGGGGCGTTTTACTTCACTTCCTGTCAGGCCCTGCTAGAGGATTACCGAGCAGGGAGGAGGAAGAACATCTCTTTTCAGCTACTTACACCACCAACGGTAAGCAGCAATGTTTTATTTATTTTTTCATGCAATAATAATGTATCTAGCACAGAGCTCCACAGAGCTAAATCTTGTAGTTCATGTGGGGCTCTGTGTTTTATTGGTCCAAAAGTGCCACCTCACTTCTATTCCTCTTATGCTTTCTCTCACCCTAATCACTAGCAGCCATCCAATCTCACCATCACTAGCAGCCACCCAACCCCTATCACTAGCAGCCATCCCTTTCTCCCCATCACTAGCAGCCATCCCTCACTCACCCCTATCACTAGCAGCCATCCCTTTCTCCCCATCACTAGCAGCCATCCCCTTATCCCATCACTAGCAGCCACCCCTCTCTCACCCTTATCACTAGCAGCCATCCCTTTCTCCCCATCACTAGCAGCCATCCACTTCTCCCATCACTAGCAGCCACCCCTCTCTCACCCCTATCACTAGCAGCCATCTCCTTCTCTACATGACTAGCAGCCATCCCCTTTCCCTCATCACTAGCAGCCATCCCCTTTCCCCCATCACTAACAGCCATCCTCCTCTCCCCTATCATTAGCAGCCACCCCTTCTCCCCACCAGCAGCCATCCTCCTCTTCCCATCACTAGCAGCCATCCCTCACTCACCCCTATCACTAGCAGCCATCTCCTTCTCTACATGACTAGCGGCCATCCCCTTTCCCTCATCACTAGCAGCCACCCTCTTTCCCCCATCACTAACAGCCATCCTCCTCTCCCCTATCATTAGCAGCCACCCCTTCTCCCCATCACTAGCAGCCATCCCTCACTCACCCTTATCACTAGCAGCCATCACCTTCCCCCCATCACTAGCAGCTATCCCCTTATTCCCAATCACTAGCAGCCATCCCCTTCCCCCCATCACTAGCAGCCATCCCCTCTCCCCCATCACTAGCAGCCATCCCCTTTCCCCCATCACTAGCAGCCATCCTCCTCTCCCCTATCATTAGCAGCCATTCGCCTCTCCCTCATCACTAGCAGCAATACCTCACTCACCCCTATCACTAGCAGCCATCCCCTTCTCCCCCATCACTAGCAGCAATACCTCACTCACCCCTATTACTAGCAGCCATCCCCTTCTCCCCCATCACTAGCAGCCACACATTCTCCCCATCACTAGCCGCCATTACTCTCACCCCTATCACTAACAGCAATCTTCCTCTCTCATCATCATCTCTCCCTCCCATCACTTGCAGCCATCCCCCTCTCTCCCTCCCATCACTAGCAGCCATCCCTCTCCTCCTCTCATCACTAGCAGTATATGTCTGTTTATGTATGTCTCTGTATGCCTTTCGTCTGTTTGTCTCTTTATGACTGTGTGTAAATCTCTGTATGACTGCGTCTGTATGTCTCTGTATAACTGTGTCTGTATGCCTTGTTCTGTATGTCACTGTATGACTGTATCTCTGTCACTGTATGACTGTGTCTTCATGTCTCTGTATGACTGTCTGCGTGTCTCTGTATGACTGTCTGCGTGTCTCTGTATGACTGTCTGCGTGTCTCTGTATGACTGTCTGCGTGTCTCTGTATGACCGTCTGTGTGTCTCTGTATGACCGGTTGCCTGTATGTCTGTGTATGACTGTATGTGTGTCTGTGCATGACTGGTTGCTTGTATGACTGTGTTTGTTTGTGTTCCTTTTATGACTACGTGCCTGTATGGTTGTGCCTTTGTGCATGTATGTATTTGTACCTGTATATCTATGTCTGTATGGTTTGGGAGGAAAAAGCCAGGCAAAGAGGCTCGTGGTGGGAGAAACAGACACAGAAAGGGGCTAAGGGAAGAAAGAGACACAGAAAGTGGCCGGGGGGAAAGAAAGATACACACAAAGGGGCTGGGGGGAAGAAAGCGACACAAAAGGGCTGTGAGGAGAAAAGAGACACACAAAAGGGGCTGATGAGGAAGTAAGAGAAACACAAAGGTAGGAAGAAAGAGATATACAAAGGGCCTGGAGAGGGAACACAGAGTTTGCTGGGCCCCCGTGTGCAGCGGCTGGCTCTCTCCACCATACCACCGGACCACCAGGCGATCTTCCCCCTCCCTGGCAAGGTAAGAATATAAAAACAAATTAAAAAAAAAAATGCTTCCCCCCTATCATCCAGCACACACACACATCATTCAGCATACACACACTGCATTCATTACACACAATCTGTACTTACTACAAACACACTACATTCATTTTACACACTCTGCACTCATTACAAACACAGTACATTCAATATACACACTCTGCACTCACTACAAACACACTACATTCACTATACACACTCTGCACTCACTACATTCACAATGCAAACTCTGCATTCATTATGCACACTCTGCACTCACTACAAACACACTACATTCACTACACACACTGCACTCATTACAAACACAGTAAATTCAATATACATACTCTGCACTCACTACACACTCTGCACTCACTACAAACACACTACTTTCACTATACACACTCTGCACTCACTACATTCACAATACACACTCTGCATTCATTATGCACACTCTGCACTCACTACAAACACACTACATTCACTACACACACTGCGTTCATTGTACACACTCTGCACTCACTACACACACTACATTCACTATACACACTCTGCACTCACTACATTCACTATACACACTCTGCACTCACTACAAACACACTACATTTATTATACTCACTACAAACACACTACATTCATTATACACACTCTGCACTCACTACGCATTACATTTATTATACACACTGCACTCACTACAAACACACTACATTCATTATACACACTCTGCACTCACTACGCATTACATTTATTATACACACTGCACTCACTACAAACACACTACATTCATTATACACACTCTGCACTCACTACAAACACACTACATTCACTACAAACACACTACATTCATTATACAAACTCTGCATTCACTACAAAAACACTACATTCATTATACACACTGCACTCACTACAAACACAGTACATTTATTATAAACACTGCACTCACTACAAACACACTGCATTCATTATACACACTTTGCACTCACTACAAACATGCTACATTTATTATTCATACTCTGCATTTACTACAAACACACTACATTCATTATACACACACTGCACTATATGTATAGGAGATGGGGGGGGGGGGATCTTGGGTGAGTTCCCACACTTTTTCCCCCAGGACTTGACCCCTGGTCATAATGTATTGCGTTTCAACCGTGAATATAGTGAGTACAACTGTGTAAATGCATGCAATGCATGTTAGAAGCGGTTAGGGTAAAGGGGTGAAGTGGCATGTTAAGATTAGAGAGGGATTAACTTCTGAAGTAGTTTACACAGGGAGTTTAATGTTAGTGGATTCAAGGAGACACTCCACTGCCCAAATAAAAAAAAAAAACTACAAAAGTTCCTATTTAGTAGAGTTTGTATTTAGTAGATATAACCCCATATGCATACATATAATTATTAATTTTTTCATTGGAGTTATATTTAAAGACAGCTTGCAAGAGTTGCAGTTCTCTTGTATTCAACCATTGCGAGTCCTAAAATAAAAATGTTAGTCGTATGCTCAAGTGATTGATATTGATATAGTGGTAAATATTAAAAATAAATGCTCCCATCACAACCTGCGCCCTACCAATGTGCAGCAATTGAAGAATAAAAAAACAAACAAAAAAAAAAACAACTGGTGATATATTTGAACTCGATAACCATCTATTAACAAAAAGAAAGCAGATGTTGTACCATTTCTTATTCTTTTTATTATTTAGAAAATTGGTTTAGAATCATTATTCACTGCTGCACTAAAGTAGTATTCTATGATATTGCCATAAATACATTAGCACATAAAAATTAGATAATTTACTATACTTCAACATGTTTCATAAGGACATATGAACAGAATGTCTTACCTAACTTCTCCATATGAGATCATGGAAGAAAACCTTTTGGTCTCCGTACAACTTTGCTATGAGAATAACGCAAGAGATGCTATAGATTTAATGCATTTCAGGTCCTTCTTAACGTGACACTTTAAGCACTAGAAATTTGGCAGTGTATTGTAAAAGCCTATATTGCTTGGATAATCTCTGTAAAAAAAAAAAACAGGTTCCTTGCTCCTTAACAATTACAATAACTTGCAGTGGTTATGGTGCTTGGAACATGGCTATCAAAGCTTGTTTATTTGATTTTATCTTACTGCAGTTAAGGAACTCACAATTTTATCCAGGGCACAGACTTTACCTAAAAAAAATAATGCTATGCTTTTGGACTCCAGTCATTAATTTTCTCCAATCATGTATAAAATACCACTTGCCAAGATCACCCGTGACACGGCTCACAGGAAACGTGTAAATTGATGATAAACCTGGTCTCATAATTGTTTTGTTTGTATAATCTCCATTATCAATCATTTGTTCTGTTTGTTGTGCAGTTAAATATGTTCATTTAGTGTGCCATCTAGTGGTGATGATTATAGACTGCTGTAGGTAGTTTTCTTGTTGACATGTGCAATTCATTTCGTTCTGAATGTACATTCAGATTAGTTTCGTGCAATTCAGACATTCGGAATGCTTCCGAAGTTCGAATTGCAGAATTTCCGAAGTGCCGAACTGAATTACCAAAGTTCCAAATTTCCGAATTGCCGAACCGAATGCCATAGGTCCGAATTGCTGAAGCAGACAAATTTTTTTACTTACCCGAATTTCCGAACCAAACCGAACCAAAATTTTTTGCCCATGCACATCCCTATTTTCTTGGTTGTTTCGTGAACCACTTGCACACTCTTAAAAGAGAACTCTGAGCCCCATAACCAGGAGCTCTCACCCAGTTCTGTGTCAAACCACTTCCACATTAGCAATATCCATCTGTCTGGATTGTATTCATTGGTGGAGAGCATCAGCTGGACTGCTGGAATGACATCCAAACGTGGACAAAAGTGATATTGGTAATGCACCATAACCACTACAGCAGGGCTTAGAATTCTTTAATAATTCACATTCAATTATTACTGGCTCTTTTTTGTTCACTGTTAAAGGGACAATCTAGCTACTATAACAACTACATTAAAATAAAGTTGTTATGGTGAGAGGAGGTCCCAAGCGCTGGCTTACTTTCACCCGTTAAACCATTAATGAATGATTTAACCCCAAAGTCTTCAGTCCAGTGCCAAATTTCAATTTGAGTCTGAGGCTTCATTCAGGAAGTTTGGACTGGACACAGCTGGTAGACTAAAAGCACCAGCGGACACCATCAGTAGCTGCCATTCACAAAACAGAGTGAAAAGGTTATGTATCAGGAAGTCTCGTACTCAAACATAAGTGGAGTGGCAGAGCTGACGAGCACTGGACTGAACACTTTGGGGTTAACAGTTTAACCAATTGAGGTAGGCCAGCGCCTAAGATCTTATCTACATTCCGATCAAGTTGTTGTGGTGCCTGGATTATCCCTTTATGTTTCATTGCACTTGTGTTGCTGATATTAGGTAACTAGGTAAGTGTCTGACTGCTGTCTGAGCACTGTTATTTGATTTCGCCACCACTGCCTTTTGTCACGGAGTAGTGAGAGCACATTATAGTTAGAAAACTTTGATCAAATTACTGCTGCACTAATGAATAGGACAAAAGCACTGGGAGCAGAATTGCAGTGAGATGTATCCTTGGATCATGTTTTTTGCAACTATGCATCTAGTTGCTGTTTAAATATAGGTACGGACTCTGATAAAACCACTTCTTCAGGCAGAGACTTCCACATCCTTATTGTTCTTATGGTAAAAAACCCTTTCCTTTGCCTTAGACTTAATCTTCTTTCTTCCCGTCTAAATCTTCCATTCCTTTTATTAATTTTGTAGCCTGCCTTTGCACTCTTTCTAGTGCCATAATATTCTTTAAACGGGGCTTGAAATTTCCACTCACCCCCTCGCAAAAGGCAAGTGGAAATTGAGCCGGTGTGAGCAGCTGCATGTTAAAACCCCCTGGCTGCACAATGCTTGAAACTGACTGGTATAAGGAAGCCTTCAGTTTCAGCTCCTGAACGCTGCCTAACACCACTGGACAGCAGGAATAAGGCCCCACCTCTTCAGTAAGCAATCAGAAGAAGACCTCATACACAATGAAAGCACAGCTTGGAAGACTAGCACTATGGGAGAGAAGTTATTAAATAAAGGGTCATGGATGAATACATGTAGGGCTACATTGAAAGGGGAGTGAAGAGGCAGATTAAGGGTCATGTTGTAAATAGTGAGCATGGATGAGTAGAAGGGGAAATTAAAGAGGGAAGCAAAGGGTTTTGTTGACAGGGGAAGGGGGTCACAATCTCACTCTGTATTTGCACACTTACCACACAAACATACCCCTGCTTTCACACATACTCTACACAAACATAAGCCAGCGCTTGCACGCAAATGTACCCATGCATTCAAACACTCCACACAAATATAATCCTACGTGCACACACAGACATTCCACACAAACATGCCCCTGCATTCACACACAGACAGTATAAACAAATATAACTCAACGCACTTACACTTTTAAGCCATGAATATGAAATATATGAAACCAAAAATGATGTTCATGTGCGTTTTAAGGTAGTGAGTAAATATTAGGCCTGGCTAGTAGCTCACATGTAGAAAAAGTAATCCAGGCACTCCAAGAAGTTCCAAAGAAAATAGGCAATTTTATTGGACCCAAGCACCAAAGAACAAAGTTTCGACCCCTTAGGGCCTTTATCGAGCTTGATAAAGGCCCTAAGGGGTTGAAACCTTGTTCTTTGGTGCTTGGGTCCAATAAAATTGCCTATTTTCTTTGGAACATCTTGGAGTGCCTGGATAATTTTTTCTACATTTAAGTTGATATTTGGTACCTTTTATTACTGGGGCTGATCCAGTTTGCACCCAGGAGTTCAGGACGAGGGTTTGAATGCATTTCCATCATCTATACATGGCTAGTAGCTCACGACTTGGAATGTTGATCCCTGCCTTAAATATTCAATAATTTTTGTACATTATTCTGTTTTATTCATTGCAGATACTCTACGGCTATTGCAGAAGTTTTGCCAGCTGAGAAGATTTTTGCTAGCAGCTCACTGCGAGAACTTCACAAGACACTGTTTTGCCAAAGCAAGACTGAGACAACCAGCTGGGATTACTACTGGGAGTGTAACGACCCTCTGAGTGATGTGGATGAAGTTGCCATCCCTATTTTGTGCATTTGTAGCAAAGATGATCCAATACGTGGGCGTCCGGAGAGCACACTTCCGATCGAGCTTTTTCGGACAAACCCTTACTTTTTTCTACTGCTGACAAAGTATGGTGGACACTGTGGTTTTCTGAATGGGGCACCCGTAGCATGGAGTCATGAAGTTACTTTAGAGTACTTCAGATCTGTTACAGAATTTTTTCGAACAGAAGAAAAAACAAGGGGACTCACAAGGAATCGGGGCACCAATATGTTAAACAGGCGGAGGAGACCAACACTACAAAAACGCGAAACATCATACACAGGCCTTGAAGAGATATTTAACTGGAAAAGATCATACACTAGATAATGAGCAATGGCTCATCTATCAATGTCTAACAGTTACTGGAATTATCCATTGTATCATTAACCATGGAGACGTAGATTTATAGAAAGGGCACTGTTGAAATCCAAATTTCGGCACCTGCGCTGTGGTCAGAATCCTTGCTCCAAGAGATGCAAAGGAGTCAATTATAAAATACTCCAGCACTCAGTGATGAAAGGTGCAACGTGCGTTTATTCAGTCATCAAAAAAAAGACAGGCAATGTTTTGATACAGTGTGTTTTTATCAATCATACCAAACATGCCATAGTAAAGTGCATTATAAAGAGCTAATTATCAGTACAGTTTCATGAGCAAACCAATCACACAAAGGTGCAATTTAACAATTATAGTAAGAAAAAAAAACAATGTTGTAATTAAAAAGTTAACCATCTCATTGCTGCTTCTAAAAAAGTGTCAAACATAAAAAAGTGTGTTCTATTACTTCTTAAAAGAACATCGTCCTCATTAATGACATATAGGATGAAGAAAGTGTAATATATAAATAATTATAATATGTACAATAATTCTGTTCAAACTATTTTCACAGTTCATCACAGTGTTGATAACAATTTGGGAGCACTATAAGAAATAATTTCTTATGCTAAAAATACTTTTTTCCACTAAAATTGTTTAATTGCACCTTTCTGTGATTGACTTTCTCATTAAACTGTTCACTGATAAATAGCTCTGTATATTGCACTTTACTATGACTTGATACAGATACACAATGTGTAGAAACATTGCCTGTCCTTTTTTTTACATGGCTTGCACCTTTTATCAGCTGGAGTCCTATATTTTATTATTGTATCATATACCATACTACATTTCAGTTTGGTCAATCAATATTCATTCAGTAGAGGACTTCATGGGATGGAGGGGGGATGTCACATTTTGTTTAGCTGAATAATATGTTAATATTTGAGAAGTACAAATAAACAAATGTCCCCTTTCTTTTCAACCAATAACTTAGGTTGAGAAGTGGGGAATTTGGTCAGGATGGTGGTACCAGCTCCACCAGACTGCGCTTAAACCCTGATGTGGTATCTGTTACAATCAAAGGAAACTATGAATGAGAGAGCAACCCTCTAGAGTCTAGAGGGAGCTCTCAAGTGCTGGTATAAATTCCAACGGAACAAAATATAATATCAAAAAATACCTAGTAAGCTGACTTGGAGAAGAATTAAAAATCCATGGTAGGAGCACATTAAATTTTAATTGATGATACGAGACCATGTATCCTCAAAAAAGGAAAATAATCACTTTATTGAATTTCCATCAAAAGAAGGATACAATAGTATCAGTTATCCACATCCTAGTGCCAGTAAGTGCTATTTACCCTGAAAATGCTACACAAAAGTAAAAAAAAAACGGGTAACTCATTGCTATGTACATATCCAGTGAATGCAATGAGAGCCTAAGATATAAGCATAAGGGGAACACACACTGAGAGATATAATTCCCTGATGTTATTCACGGTAGATAGACAGGCTAGTAGATGCCCTATTATTAATTAGATAGGGATCATCTTAACGGTTAGCGATTATTGGGAAACCGGTTAGAGTGCCTTAGTAGAGAGAGCGTGAATAGAGGTATCAACTCTATAATGACTCTAAATAAGTCCTTGTGAAATAGTTGTTGCACCCCTAAGAAATATAGCGTTTGAACGGTTATTGTATCGTTACATAGGAAAGACTACTACTAATACCGCTGTGCTAGTTCACTGCAATCTCCTGTTAACACCTTTGTGGGTGTTCTGAACTAAGGCTATCTCTGAAACCCGTGATCCCAAGTCCCTATGTCTATCACCTCAATAGAATAGACTCCAAGTTCTATATCACATACTTAAATTATAAGACAAGACTGAAAGCAAAGAGTGAAAAAGGCAACATCTCCCTATAAGTGCATAAATTGGTGCTCTAAGTGGGATACCAACGTGCCGAGCTAGACCCGACGAGCGTTTCGCAGTTCACAGACTCCTTTGTCAGGGGTTAGAAGCCGTCTCCAAGAAACCCGGGGTATTTAAATCTGATCTGAGTCATCTGACCAATCACAGGCATGGGCGATGGATACGTCATCTGTGACGTTAAGAAGTGTATCTACGTGGGGATGCTCAGGGCGGAGACTCGGATCTCTGACGTCCAATAATTGACATTACAGAGACCCAGTGGCATTCTTCTCTTAATCCGTCGGGTGACGATTCGACTGTTTGTGGGGAATAACTACTGTATCAGGAGACTGGCAAGAAATGTAAGTACTAGATATGTTCCCTGAGACTTCACGTGGCCAGGACGGCCCCCCAAATGTCAGAATGCACTATACCAACATCGCTAATAAAGATGCTCTCTCATCCATAGTTTCTTTTGTGTGTTACAAATTTTTGAGAAGTAGTTGATAAATCTGTCTAAGGATTACCCTTCTACATATGATGCATTCTAGTTTTCTTTAATGCATTAAGAATTAAAGAAAAGCTCCAAGCACCACAAACCACTACAGCGCACCATGGCATTCCTGTAATTATAAACACTAGAGTAAGCTGCAGTGGTTAAGGCTGTTAGAGTGTTCCTTTAGGGAACACAAACATTTTTTTTTAGCTGCACTCTATTGAGTATATAAATAGATTTCTCTAATAAATCAGTTGTTAGGGATAACAATCTAATATAGTGTTAGAGGGACAGTATAAGCACCAAAATGACATGGATAAAATGGAATGGTTTTGGTGTATATATCAAGCCCCTGCAGTCGAAAGCCTCAATCTTCTGCCATTTAGGATTCAAATCACCTTGTACATGCAGACCACACATCCCCAGGTAGTGACCCACGCATTTTTACACATTTCCTGTAAAGATCTAATGTTTAAACTTTATTGTACACCTTGTTTAAATTCAAATTGCGTATCTCTTGCTCTGTTAATAGCCTAGTACAGGCAACCTTAAGCACTCCAGATGTTTTGGACTACACCTCCCATGATGCTTTGCCAGCATTATGGGGGATGTAGTCCACAACATCTGCAGTGCCGACTGTTGCCTACCCCATGCCAAGTAGAAGCTACAGGCGTCTTATGTGAGTTAATAAAGTTCAATTAACAGAGCAGGAGACAAAAACTTCTAAAATAAACACAATATGCAGATTGAAAATGGAGGGGGTGGGGACTTTTTATGCTGGCTGTTTGAGTCACAGCAAAGGAAGGTGCGACTAGTGCTTCATAAACCAAAACCAAGTGATTTAACTCCTAAAAGGCAGAAAATTGAGCAGTGTGAATGCATGAGCATGATCTATACACCCAAACTGCTTCATTAAGCTAAAGTCATTGTGCTGACTATAGTATCCCTTTAAAGGAAACAGCCTGAGTCAAATTGACCATTAGTACATTCACTAAAGTTTAACAGAAAAAAACTTTTTTAGTAACATGTGAATAATAGATGCCAAAGTCAATCACAAAAGGTCACCTATGTTTTTTTTCTGTTTTGCATTAAAAGGACACACCAGTATATAATTTACAAATCTTGTCTTTGTTTTCGAGTTTTTATTTATTTTTTAATTTTAGGTGTTAAATCTGCAGGAAACATCAAGATTTGAATCTCTCTCTAATGACATCCTGGTTAATCAGAATAGTCTAATTTCTATATTCTTTGCTATGATACCATGTGTACAAGTATACTGCTTTCCCCCAATGCTAAATGTGACCTTTAACTATATAACTACACATTGCCCTCAACATTATGCTGCCTGGTCTGGCAGAGAGCTGTGAACAGCGAGCATTGAATGGAGGTGGCGGGGACTTGAAAGTATATCCCATCTGCAGCCGTCGAAAACCCTCTGCTGTCGTCGTCCTCAACAACATTCCAATACTGTTTCTGTAGTGGACCACAGCTGCGGTGTATTAAAAAAAAAAAAAAGGATAGTAAGATACATGAGGGGTGAAGGAGAAGGGATGTACCATGTGGAATCTTGTCTTGGCACTGCCAGAATTGTAAACTTTATTTTTATTGTCCAACTTCATTCCTCTTTGTCTCTTGGCAACCCCCCTTAAACCCTGGTGACTCTTAAACACCCTTGTGCATCCCTTAACCCCATTACCCGTTAACCGTAGCCTCTCTCAAAACCCCAATTTAAATATCTCTTGATGTTCAACTTTATCACCAACACAACCCGACTCAAGCATTTAAATTATTTTGTTGCCAAGTTTGTTAAGAGATTGATAATTCAGGCAAGAGTTAAGGCTTTAATTGAATCTCTTCATTGATCACATTGACCTTACCTCGCTTATCCTCAAGCAAAATAAAGAGTTTCATCTTGTGTTAAATGAGGAGCCAGTTTTGTTCCTTCCTATGCCAACCATTTTATGGGTTATTGGCATGAGCTGTTCATATGGACCAATAACCCATGGAGGTAGCAGCTGGCCCTCTATCACCATTTCATTGATGACATTAATTATATGGGAAGGCCCACATGAACTTAAAACCGTCTTTAATGGAATTTCTCTTATCTGAGAAAATTAACATCATAACTAAAACCTTCCACAAAGTTGTAGGCATTAATAGATGTCTCCAGACCGATAGTGGACATCATCCACAATGGATCAATAATATACCATATGGCAAGTTCTCCAGGATCTTTTGCAGCATTATTGATAAAGAATAAGTGGTGATAATAAATAGATTGCTAGAGAAAGGCTGCAACCTCTTAATAATCTAAGATTACCTTAGACCAGTGGTTCCCAAATGTTTTAGGTTCAAGGCGCCCTTAATATTTCAATATTTTTCCAAGGCACCCCAAGTCAAAACTATTTTCTAGGTTGTCTATATGTACAGTGCTGTGGCATATACCGGGACCCTAATCTTGGGAGTGGCACTGGTAGATTATTTAAAGGACCACTCTAGTCATACTCGTTTTCCTGGCACTAGAGTGCCCTGCGGGTGCCCCCACACTCAGGGACCCCCTCCCGCCCGGCTCTGGAAAGGGGTAAAAACTTACCTTTTTCCAGCGGTGGGCGGAGACTTCTCCTCCTCCGAGTCGGCTGAATGCGCACGCGCGGCACGAGCTGCGCACGCATTCAGCCGGTCACATAGGAAAGCATTCATAATGCTTTCCTATGGACGCTTGCGTGCTCTCACTGTGATTTTCACAGTGAAAATCACGCAAGCGCCTCTACCGGCTGTCAATGAGACAGCCACTAGAGGAAATAGGGGAAGGCTTAACCCATTCACAAACATAGCAGTTTCTCTGAAACTGCTATGTTTATGAAAAAAATGGGTTAATCCTAGAAGGACCTGGCACCCAGACCACTTCATTAAGCTGAAGTGGTCTGGGTGCCTAGAGTGGTCCTTTAAAGAAACAATCCAGGCACAATAACCACATTATGTTTTAGAGGTTATGGTGCCAGCAGTGCCCTCCCTAGGTAAGTAGTCAAACTGTTTAAGAACAGTTTGACAACTTACTTGGGGGTCTGCCAAGATAGGGGCTGTAGTGTGTGTGTGGGATGCAGAATGTGTGTATGTGGGGAAGTTTGTGCATGAGGTGTACAGTGTGTGTGTGTGTGTGTGTGGAGTGGGTAGTTTGTGCATGAGGTGTAGAGTGTGTGTATGTGGAAGGAAGTTTGTGCATGATGTGTACAGTGTGTGTGTGTGTAAGTTTGTGCATGAGGTGTGTGTATGGGCAGGTTGTGTGAGCTATTGTGCAGTGTTGGGTTTGTGGGGATTGGAGAACAAATTAATATATAGATTTTATTAAAAATAAAAATGATGTCCCCCCCCCTCCCTGCTTACCTTTGCCTGGCAGGGGGGGACATTTCCTGCAATCGGTGTTGACAGTGAACTTTAGCAGTCTCAGTAGCTGCTAGAGTTCACTCTTGTGAGATTTGGAGTATTGCTGTGGTAACCGCGGCAACGCTGCATGTTAGAGCTCCCCCGGGTCCTCTCTCTCCCTCCCTCCCTCCCGTCAGCAAAGTGCTAGTGGGCTGCAGAGGGAGATCGCTGATCTCCCCTACGGTCCCCCACAGCCGGCAGGGGAGAGCACAGTTCCCGGTGCTATCATCATAGCAACGGGAAAATAACTTGCGGCTCCCCCTGTGTGCCCGTCACAGTTTGGGAACTGCTGCCTTAGAGCCAAGGATGAATCCAGGAGGAGAGTGATCAAATGTAACTTTATTACACAACAGACAACGGTGTCAGGGTACCTGAGGTCTCTACCTCCGAGAGAGGTAGAGACTTAGTCGTTCATCCATCCGGACGGCCTGATTTCCCTCTTCCTCGCGGTCCATCCGGTCATGCAAAGCCGGCCGCGAGGGAGTGACTCCCTTTTATAGCATGACGCCCGGAGGTCGACATCAGGACGTCAACCCGGAACGACCTGTCACTCAATTGGTTCAGGACCAATCAGGACTCGTCGGAGGTGTGTCTACTTATCTGAACAGGGCATTTAACAGTGCTTCTTTCATTAGCTCATTGCCCTGTCGTGGTTCTAGCTTGTTCTAGTCACTCAGTGCTCGTGTTTTCTAGTTTTGATCCGGCTTTTTTGCTCTATTCTGCTTATCTCTGTTACCCTTGATTCGGCTTGTCTATCGCTTACCTGTCTTCTGTTCCCCTCGACCTCGGCTTGTCTTTGACTATTCTCTACTGTACTACTTACGTTAGTCCGGCCACTCTAAAGTCCGGTATACATATCTGGCTACTGTTTGTACTCTGCGTGTTGGATCCCTGTCCCGATCCTGACAAACGGAAAATAGTCACCTTTGCAGAGATCAAGATGTAACATATTACTACAGTAATCTGAAACAATTACAGGATACGTCCTTTACCTTCCAACAGCATATAAATTATGTCTTTGTAACCAGATACAATGTGCTGTATAATGAGATCAACAAGATCCTTAAGAGCCAGTGGCCTGTACTCACTAAAGACCCGTGTCTGGTACACTCTAGCCTAGAGCACTATTGCAAAAAGCCCTAGGGTAACGTTTACCAAGGCCCCTAAACTGAAAACTATCTTGGCTTCGACAAAATTAAGGGAAAAGATGGCTGTTTTACCTGATAGGGTACCCTCGCTTACCTTAAAAGTAAAAAAATTGGAATTGTACTTCCATCCGTTCCATGGTGAATAAAGACACTTTACTTATCAAGTCCTACATTAATTGCAACACCTCGTCTGTGAAATATTTATTACATGTGATTTGCAATTTGCGGGGAACACATCGCAAACTGAAAATACGATTTAGAGAGTACCGACACAGTAAAAGTTAGTCCACAGAGGGTATTTCAAAATCCCAGTGGTGTGAAGCTAAAGGTACTAATGATTTCTATGCCGATATCATAACTTAGATTGCGACAAGGAGATTGCCGTTAGTGGTGTATAGTTCATATTGTTGCTTCTTTCTATTAGCGGTCCCAAAGATGATTATTTAGAAAAACAGGAGGGAGAGAGAAGGGGAAAAGTTTGCCTGTATGAATATTTTGGAAATTAAAATATGATGCGTGCAAATCAAAAAAAGAGAAACTTTTTAATTAAGCAAAATAAAAGTTCTCAGAAGTTGAGCGCTGTTGCGACAATAAATGTTCCCACTCAGAGTTCATCTTTAAGCCTATTAATCAGTTTATAAAGGGTTAAATCCCCTCCAAAGATCTTGATAAGGGTTAATCCCAACCATTTTTTCGTCACTCTCTGAGCTGTTTCCTATTGGCACTCAGAATGATGACGATGTTTGAATTCACCAATCAGAATGGCTACCTTCCTTTAAAATCCCAGTCATTCCCCACACATCGGTTCCCCTCTGATGAGTTGTGGGCGAAACGCACGTCAGGGGCACTCGGGGACTTCGAGCTGTTTAGACATTTATTCATTTGAATCTCCTAATTATACCTAGCTCGAGCCCTGAATACACATTTTCTAACCGTCATTGCTATCTTCAGACGATTAGGGCTTTTTTTCAATATACCTTTAGCCATCTTGCTATTCTCGATATTAATTCAAAACAGTAAGCCCTTTTATTGTCCCCACAGCAATCACGGTTTTTTTTTTTCTATCTACAGAGGCGGCATTACTGTACCTCTTAAGGTAGACAACTTTATTTTTGTGTTTTGAAACATTCTATTTCAGAATACCCATATTCGATACAATTATGAAGGGATGTTAGTTTCTACTTAGAGATTACTGAATTGTAACATTGCATTGGTTCACCGACGGGTAACAATGCAATATTGAGACTATTCTTGCACTAATCATTCAGCAATAGATATTTCATTTGACCACTGTGAATTGCAAAACTATGTTTTGCACATGTATTTGGGAATAAGTTTCTGAAAACCTTAGAACAGAACCTCCCAATTTTGAAAATATTTTTGGATTTATGGTTATTTAACCTTCTTACCTAGAATTTTCAATTTTTTTGCGTTTTAATCATTGCATCAGAAAGTTTAGGACTTTACATACTAAACCCGACCCTAGAGGAAATTTTGATGCATGGTTTTGCATTAATAGTTTATTGGAAAATGATTTCAAATATCCTGAAATGGGATCTATTTTAACCTCTACTAAATAGTTGGAATTTGCACATTGGTATATAACCATATTGAATAATAGTTCACATATATTTGATAATTGGATATTCTATCCTTGTTAATTCACTATTTTTATCAGAATTATTAAAAGTTATATTTTATTGATTGGACACTCATTTCTTGTTTGTTTATCGCTTTTGTCTATGGGTTAACCCCTTATAGAGTGTTCCTTTAGCTTCCTTTCTCTTTCCCTTTTTTTTCTCTCTTTTAGAATGTACTCAACTGCTCCTCTGGCTGTAAAGTGAAGAACCGACAATATTTCTAGAAACAAACGTATGTTATGTATTAATACATTTTCCTTACTAGATTTGTAAATGTAGTTTAACACTGATTACACAAAATAATTAACATGTAATGATACTCTGAAAAACTGCATCAAGCTAATGTATTCAAGAAACCGTGAGAGAACACATGCACTTCAGAGTTCTGGGAAAAATAATGAATCACGGAAATCCTCTGTTATCATTAAATCCTTTGGAGTACTGATTGATGATTAAAAAAAAAAAAAGTTTCTTAAATGTTTAATCAAAAAACTAACAAGCTATTTTAAAACGGCAGATAATGTATGGCTACTTCTCATAACTGCCTAATATTTTAGCACGCAATTGGATAGATTATACAGGACATACTTTAAAATTGTGCAATTATTTAGGGACACAAAGTTGAAAAGGTAAATTCATGTACTCAAAAAAATTTTTTTTAATAGTGTTAAAAAAGTAGAAGAAACTCTCTCCATGTGTACTAAAATTACTTTATTACAGTTGATTTTTTTATTTTTATTTTTTTTAACATTTCCTTTGCTATGATACAAAGGATAATTACAAACAAAATATTACATAGGATTTATTTTCTCTCCTTTTCTGACAACTTGGTAACAGCTTTAAATGCACAATCTATACAATTAATACAGGTTATAGAATATATTGTGAAACCAGAGGAATACCAGAATACTGACATCACACTGTACAAGAGAACTCACTGTACAAGACCTCACCCAGCAGTGGTGTGAACACACTACACTGCAGATAAATGCACACCCGCAGCTAAATGGGATGGAAATATGATTCAACGTTTGTGCTGATAAAATTTTAATTGAAAGGAAGTTTGCATTCACAAACAATGTAACGTTATACACAGGAAGCTGTAGGGCAAAATTAGAAAAGAAAAAAAACTGCATTTTAACCCTTTAGGTGCCACCATTGCAGTCCTAAAAAAAGTTACAATTAATTCCTTGCATTAAATACAAATAAATCTCATTTTGTTCATACTGGCTAAATGAGAATAGTGTAGAAAGCAATGTGACCGTATGTGCAAGGATGACACAAAATAAACAAAAGTAAAGTTTGTGATGGTGGTAATGTCTCTAAAAAGAGCCAGGGCTTCTCAGAATGCACAGATGTTAAAACATGTCTTAATATGGTTCTGTCACCTCAAACATACCTTTTTGCTGTGGTTTCAGAACCTGTTCTTTTCTGCGTTTTCTGATCTTCTGCTCTTTAAAACACAAGACAAAGTAGTCCATATTTTGTCTTATGTATTAAACAGACAGATAAGAAATGAAGAAAAGAACAGATTCTGAAAAGAGGGAGAGGTGGAAACAATAGGGGAAAGGTAAGTTTGAGGTGACAGTCACTTTAAACTCTGGACTACATCCCAAACATCAGCTAGAGCCACTGCAATAATTCTGGCCGTTATAATAATAATAATAATAATAATAATGAAAAACGTTTTGGTTCACACTTGTCATTACATAGGTACACACATGTGCCATAACATTGTTACAATCATGACCTTGAAAATGTTTTTGCTATGCACAAAGGTTATAAGGCACGGCAGTGGGGTTGAGTATCAAATGTCTACTGCAACACAGTAACCTGTAATTGCAGAACTAATCATACGAAGGCCCTGATATAATAGCAATAACATGTTTCAACTTAAATAAAAATAAAATAAAAAAAATATATATATATATAGAAAAAGGTTTGGGACATAGATTCACTTTGGGTTTCTCTTTTACAACTCTTCATACAGGTCTTGTAAAATATTACACAGCATGTCCACTGTTCAAAAGATATTGCGCATGTATTTCTATTATGTCAAACAGACCCAAATACAACGCTCACATTTCATAATGGCAAATGAAATGGGCTATTGCTGGTGCAGTACGTCCTCTGAAAAAAGTGCTGCCAAAAATAATGCTCTTTTTTGAATATTCTACACCTCTACTCCCAGGCGGCTGGGAATCAACCAAATATATTATTTTCAATCAGACTAGCCTGTTAAATTTTGATTGGCGCAAAATGCAGAAAGACTAGCAGCGTGCATAATTTGAAAATATCAAATCATTTTCAGAGGAAGAGAACTTGTGTCTACATATGTAGACACTTTTCTTCCCAATATCCAAACACACACAACTACTTTATATAAAACAAAAGGCCCTGAGCATTAAATACCACAATTCCAGCTCAATACAGGCTTCTGTTAGTCAACGCCACATACTATTGAAGAAGTCAACTTACAAATGCAAATATACATGAATGCAAGAATCTGATAACGTTTCTAGTTTGTATTTTAAATTTTACATCTACCACTTAAGTTGTGGGTTCCTTTTGCAATGTCTGCGGGTGTGCATTCAAATTCTTACTGCGTTTTTTTTTTTTAAAAACACTGTTTCCACCAAGGGGAAAAATGTTTCAGATGACTGGTGATTTTATTTTCATTTTTCTATGTTGCAAACAGGCGGAGCATACAGAATAAAAGGGATGCAAAATAAGTGAATAGATTAAAATTGATAAAAAAATAAAAAATAAAATAAATGTAACATCTACAAATGTGCAAATAAGTTCTTAAATCATTCTGGGAGCATGAAATAAACCTCAAATGCAATAAAGATATAAAGTTAAAACTTACAAACTGCTTTTTAAATGCCATGTTTTCTTCCTGGCTAACGCCAACCGGGTACATGGAATGCATTGCAAGAAAAAGCAAAGACCAGCAAAATAACCTTCAATCAAGTGGTTTAATTATCTGATCAAAAACTGCAGGGATTACTTTTATTCAAACAGTTGATTCACAATCAAGCTTCAAACAAACAAGTTGTATATTTTTATACTTATTTATTATTTTAGAAGTCCCGCTATTCTGAACTACATTTTGCATCTTGTATGTCAAATCCTGCACACAGTTTAGAGAATAAACAATTGGAAGAGTGGCAGGGGTATCAATTTTAACAGAATTACGGTGCATTCCTGACCCCCTTTTCATGCTATTTATTTAGATCTGGACATTTAAAAATAAAAGTAAAAACAATATGGGAGGTATAAAAAAAGTTTGACAAAAAGGAACAGGAAGGCATTATTTGATGGCCACTGTTAGATTTTGTGTTAATTGTATTAGACTATACAAGTCTCATAATGTCTTCCACTTTTCTGGCCTTTATGATTTTATCTTCACAATACAAGCAAGCAATTTTTATAATGTACATTATACACAATTCTACCCACTGCCCACTGCAGTTTTTAATTATGAGCTTGCAAATCAGGCAGTTATGTTAGTCCTGTAAGCTATGTCACTCTTAATTGGTTTGCTGAAATGGGCAAAGGGTACTCTTATAAATAGATCTTTATTTTTTAGCAACTTAAGTGTTAATAAAAAGGCTCTAGCATTTACAATTTATTAAGTCAATATATCTTTATGTAATATGCACTAAATACTTTTTTTAAGGTTGATTATTTACACCAGTGTCTTCACTGCCATCTCACCATCCTCCTCTAGATCCTTGCTGAGAAATGGTGATAGACAAAAATTATGTGGTACTAAAAAAAAAAAAAAATCTACCTGGCAAAACCTGCCCTCTTGCACAAAAAAAAAAATATATATATAGTTTTCAATTCTTCTACTGATCACCAGTAAACATCCTACATGTGATATAACTGCCTTCTTTATCATGTAAGGCCTATCTTTAGGTTTAACCCATAATTAAAAAAGAAAAAGAAAAAAAAACATGTCATGGGTCAAGTGCCAATAAAGACTGAGAATATCTCATATGGCAACTAGGTATGGAACGTGCCTCCTTAAAATGTTCATGCCTCATTATGTGAAATATGAAAACCCACTTGAGGCTAGGTTACGTTAAATGTACTGAACGGTGTTGGAACTCAGACGGGAATGACATTTTTAAAAGGCAAATATTTTTTATTTATTTTTTTAAAGAAGCACGACAACATGTGTCACTCCCTTACTGAAACTGTCCAACTGACAAACATTACAGCAGCTTAAAAAGATCATACCCAAATAAGAAGCCAACATTTATAAACTTTATACAAACCAGACCACCTGCACTGTGCAGGCCCAGAATCAACCATTAGCCAGTTAAGAATATCATAACTAACGATCACCATTAATATATAAAATCTGAAGTATTTAATGGCCTTTAAAATTTAGGAATGTGTAAACTACATCTCTATACAAATGCATGTAGATTTTAAACATATAAAAAAAAAAAAATTTAACGGGGGAGAGGGGTGAAGAAAGGTTCTTAATGATCTTTGCCTGACTTATTTTATTTTGGAGCACTAAGTGGGGGCAGCATGCAAATTTCATCCTCGTGGAAACTATTAACCTCCATGCATCTGCTAAACTGTTATATATATATATATATATATATATATATTTATTAAGGACTGAGTCAACATGTACTGTAATAATTGAATGTGTGGTTTTTACCCAGCCATAATATTGGATTTTTTTTTCTGGGTCTCTAAATCTCTGCTGCTTAAAAGTGCAATATCATACTTAACCAAATCATGCAAAAGCTATACCTAGAATTTAATGGCATCTAACAACAGAAAAGTGTTCTATTATTCTGCAAAGGTAGTTTCAAAATTGGCACACCTATTGAGGGAAGATTATTATTTACTTAGCAAATATGATTTTTTTTAAATTACATTGTGAAAAAAAAAAAAAAAATGCATTTCCAGTGGCCGTATACATAAGAACCATCATGTTTAATCCCTTTGGCTCATGATCACAGATTCTCTCAGAGTAGAGAGAATTAAATCATTGGCCATATACTGTAACATAGCAATTGGAAAAACAATACACTGAGAAGACTCACAATTCAAATGTAACACAAATGAATGGGACCTTGGTAAAATCCCTGTAACAAAATCTAAGTAGCCTTGCTGGCATTCATTAAAATAATAAAATGTATAAAATGAACATCGTTAAAGGACAACTGTTACCTCAAAACAATTTCTTATAAATAATAATTCTCTCATCAAGATTTGAAAGAGAATATATTTTTTATTTACAGAAATATATGTAAAAATAAAAATTATAAAAATCGAAAAACACATCCCTACCTTTAGCATATGACAGTATCCTTACTATACATGCATCTTGGGTCGGATATTGTTTGAAAACTGGCATTTAGTCTCTGTGGTGTTCCTGCTTCTGTGCAGGGGTTGAAGGCTTGAAGCAGAGAAGACTAAAGAGACCAAGTGTCTGTTGTCTAACCAAATGCGTTTATTGTTTTTTTTCTTTTTATATACAATTCATTAAAAAAAAAACCTAATGAAAGGGTTTATTATTGTAAAAAAAAAAAAAAAAAAAAGTTGAGGTGACCGTTGTCCTTTAAGATATGCCTTAATGTGACATAGTAACCTTATGAAATCTTTATATTCATTGCAGAACAACTGATTTGTTTGAAGTATTTCCAAGAATTTCGATTATCAGTATGGTCCAGTAAGTTTTAATCACATGGCAAAAGCATCACAAAACATAAAAAAAAAAAAAAAAAAAAAAAAGTGTATAAAAGTGCAGGATAGGGATATAAAATATGTTATCTTGCAATGATTCTTTAATAATACTGTTTGGCAGGTTTTGATTCCTAAAAATATGCAACAGATTTAGCACACTGAAAATAGTATCAAGTACCAGGAAAGGGGATCAATTTAATTGATAAATAGCTTATTTAAGTGCACCTACAGCAATGGTACAACATGATATAGAAGGAAATTATACCCATTATGCACGAAACAATTACAACTATAAAATGAGTAGTGTCTCATCACCTGCAGTTTTGTTGGTCACAGGTGCAATAGCTGGATTCCAAGCATTAAAACCTGGATGTAAGTGGACATTATTCCCTATTTCTTTAACGGATCAAAGAATATACATTATATCAAACAGAACGGCAGCAGAGAAGCCCATGCATAATTGGGTATAGTTCTTATTTTACAATGTGTATCAATGTTGTGGAGCACAGCCTGCTTAAATTAACAGAATTCTGCGAGCTGGCTATTTGGAAGTGTTTACTTCACGTCTCACTTTCAAGCATGTATATGAAGGCTCAGATTTTTATTAAAGTAATCTGACCTTGAAACAATGGAGAAGCTATTTTTGTAACAGCAAAGGACAGCGGTTTTAGTAGACCATCCCACAAGCCATAATGCTAGTTACTGGAGGGACTATATGACATAGTGACAAATTCAATAAGAATGGATAAACCTCTAAGGCTACAAAACATAGCACCTAACCCAACTGGAAAAGGCATTTAATTGCCTTACACTGGAGGAGAGAGAGGGGGATTCTTTCATTTTGAATTTGAAAACCTATAGTTACATCCAATGCCCAGTAAAGCATGGAGGACCAGCTCTTAATCCAATTATTAAAATTTTCACTCCAAATCTGAAACTCCTGCCACCTTTTGCCAGGATTTTTTTTTTTTTACTCCTCATTGCCTCAAAAGGCACATTGTTTCACCAAGCTTGTCTTACCCAGCATGGAGTATTAAAGTGAACAGTAAAGGAAAAAGGACAAGAGCGAACATATCAAAGCAGGAATCAACGAATGGTGTGATAAATCCAGTGGCATTTATAACAGTATCTATGTTTTGGGGGTTATAACATAGTTATAACATAGTGCAAACAAATTTAGTAAATTGCACTGCGTAAGTCTAAATAGTGTACTACAATAATAATTTTGTTTTATTATAGTGTTGCACTGACCTAGTATTATTTACGGAAACATAATTATTAACCAATTGAAGGAAAGAATATACATAAAACCTATCAGGTTAATATAGTGGTTTAGCCTGTATTCATTTGCTACAATGAGAGACCGTGTTAATTAATTCTATAGTGTTTAAATCATAGTGTTGCATACTCTACTATCTGTATCTGTATCTGTGCTTCAGTAAAACAGCAACAAACATCCATAGTAGTTTAGGTTAGGAGGCGAGGCAGTGTTTTTCTCCACTGTACCATACCTGGGTAGGTGGAATCTCCTAGGATGACAAATTTAGGGATAGCAGTGCAAGGGAGCATTTAGCCATCACCCTGCCCTATTTTGTCCCTTTTCAGAAGAATGATTAAAAGTGCAGAATATCCTATAGTTCCTGCATCCATTACTAGATTCCGTTTCTCCCTTGCGCCAAACTACCAGGGTGTAGGATTTCCTTCTAGACATAGTTGTAGAAGCCTACCCTTCCCCTCAAATTCTGCATATTTATTTATTCTACATAAATGTCTTCAATCATTTAATTGCACTAAAGCACTAAATGTCAGAGTAGACCTCAATGTGATTCTGTAAAACATTTGTAAGCAAGAGTTTTTCAGCTGGGTGTTGATAGATGGATTATGTTGAAAGCATAAAGTCCAGTTACATAGCTCTTATTACATAGTAAGCATCAATAAAGTGATATCCAACTAAGATTACCAATAAAAATGTCACTTCCTCTAGGATAATTGTGTACATCTCTATAGACCCATCAAATATTTACAGCCTGATTTAGAAAAATAAAAAAAACAACACAGCTGTCTGTCCTCTTCAGTGAACATTACAGTTATTGCACCAAACTTAGGGTCTCTTCTTTTATTCAGTTTTTAAAAACTATTGTGGTCTCTGGGGGGGGGGGGGGGGAAAGACTTTTGGGACTAATTTTATGCACTTTGAAAAAGACTGATTAGTGGTCGAATCACATCAGTGAGTTTTTTTTTTTTTCATTCATTCATTCATTCATGCATGTTAGATTTTATCCTTCTTTGCTGCTTATCATTTGGGCTAAATCAAGTGTTAAAACCATCAATATTGGAAGTCCTCTTTTGGTTACATTGTGGGTACAGCATTGGAAGCAGTTGTGAGGTAACCATTTGGAACAACTACAAGAACTTTACAAAAGGGTTATGTAACAAAGGCCTTCAGAGTCTGAGGCAACTATACGAGCCTCAGAAATAAGAGAGCATAACTTATGAGTAGCTGGGTTGTTATTTAAGAGCTATCTATATACTATACTATGGACTATGTATTTCAGATGCTTACGTAAACACAGAAAGTGGTAACATCTATTCATTTTGTGTGTATATGTGTATTTTTACCTGCATTTTATTTTGCATTGTGGCCTCTGATCATAATATTAATTAGGTATGTTAATCAAGCATGAGGCAATCAACCTTTAAGAAAGTCCAGGACTTATGTTGTATTATCATATGATTTTTAGAAAAATATTGCAAAGTTCAATAGCAAGGTTTCCATTACTGCTCACAAGTGCTTGGGGAGGAGGTAAAGCGTTACGCAGAGATGAACAAAAGAAGGCTATGAATATACAAATTCTAAAATTAACAGTGATATTTCAATACTCTCAGCCAAAAATAGGCATTTTATAGAATCCAACTATTCTGCACCATAAACAAGAATTAAATGCACAAGCTGACAGCCAAATTAAAAAAAAGCTATTGAGTTAGCTATTGGTTGTGCCATTTTATTTTCTTCTAGATTTTATTTTTAAACTACCCTGTCAGGTCATGGCATGCAAATTAAATTACCTTATGTAGCGCCGCATGTGCATCACTACGGAAGAAATGCCAAGTACCCCTATGCCACTGCTCTGTAAAAGTCTGAGTGTCTGATGCATCATGAGGCGGTATTCACCATAAAAATTGAAGAGCAGCGGTGGTAAGTGGTGATTTCCGCTGCATTATTCACCTCCAAAAACACTACATTAACATTTACTTAAAAGGGAACGAGGAACAACCACTTCTAGTTGCAAACTGAAATCGCAGCATCTTGGCAAATTAACAAAAAAAAACAAAAAAAAAAACTACAATGTACTGTAGCTCAACAGGGCATATTTCAAAGGAGAAAAAACAATAGTTTTTTTTTTTAAATAACAAATAAGAGATGCTTTACTTAAAATATCTTTTAAGTACACCAAGGGACAAAACACATGCTCTCTACTGAAGTGTTGAAAAGCCCTGATGTAATATTATCTAAAATGTGATGAGCAATGAATACAATGTGGTTATTTTATGGCCACAAAAGGTATTACATATGTAAACCCAACGATGAGATTTGTATTTGTGAGGGGATATTGGCATATACCTTTAGTCCAGGTTAAGTATGGCATACCAATAGATATTTATAAAAATAAAATAAATATTAAAAATTGATTTATTAATTCCTACTCATGCTTTGTTGTGCAGCACAACAAATGAAGCACAGTAGGCAAGCTCCTGGTCTCTGCACAAAAGCGGTAGCTTATACTATGAAGAATTAAAAAACACAACCGAATGACAGCACTTATGTATACGGTATCCCACTATCTCCATATTAATATATCAACATATGTAAAGACAATTCACCTATTTACTTAATTTTTCGGTTTAATGTGGCAGCCTCACCTATCTTTGTACAGCAATATCCACAGCACTACTGCAATCGTGCATAGTAGAACCTGTCCATTCATTAACGGAATTCTCACTTTATAACCTTCCATCTAAATCATCACAATCTGAGGATCTAAAGGAAAAAAATTCCCAGCGATTGGCACTAACACCAGCATATAAAAAACTAAAATGCATAAAACAAAACACTAACTTCCTTAAATCTCTTTCAATGTATACCTGACTCAAACAGGTGTGCACGTGACACTATTTTACTGGCATTTTCGATCACATGCTATTAATCAATGAAAAAAATGGCAGCAAAGGAAGGAAATTGGTGTCAAAGCCCTACAATTATATAATTGAAAGTGGAATGAAAAGGCATTAACAGCAATTCAGCATTTGCAATGGCAAAAAGCACAGCAAGAGGTTTGTAACATAAAAAAGCAAATGATGCTTAAGAGAAGATGGCATGAAATACATATGAGTGGGTGAAACCCAACTAACAGAACAAAATGAAAAATTATGAAGAGAAAAAACAACAACTAATGCTTGATATGGATTTAAAACAAGGTAAATGTGTGGTTTTCTTTTTCATCTAAAAAACCATGACATCTTGACAATACACAAGGTTTTATTCTCTAAACACGGAATTGTTGTGTATGAAAAACCAAATAGCAAAACTTAGACTAAAATAGTCCAGGTGTCCTAATAGAGTTGGATATTTATTTCCAAAGCAGCTGTTCTAGCCAAATTGTTGCAACTCTGTTTTCAATTCACTCCAATTCATGCTTTGATAAACACTATCAGACAAGCACGATTCGATATATTAAGTCAAGGTAAAACATTCAAAGCAAACAAAGGAATGAAATACGGTAATAAAACAAACAATCAACGGATACAGAATGTTCCATATTGAAGTTTAGGCTGAAAGGCTAGAAAGCTGCAAGCAGTCAACATAGACAGCCAATCTAGAAATAAATAAGGACTGTATCATAGACAGTATCTATGAATAGGTCCAACACAAACATTTGCAAGTGCATGGGCACATTTGCAGTTATTGTGGGATAAAATCACTGCATATGGAATAAGTAAAAAAATGTTACTGCCGTGCATCAAATGGAGAAGCAAAGTAATATGAAAATGATACTCTGGAGCTGGAGAAACAGTTCAATAAGCTGACTTGACAGGGATGACAAACCTGTGGCTCTATGTAACAGATGTTCATCTACATTTCATGTCATTCACCGCCATAATCAACAGCTAGTAACAAGAAAAGCAGTCCAATAGCCACTAAAGAGCAACAGGTAGTCCCACCTCTGGCATAACAGAATGCAATGACAAACCCACTGGCTGGTTCTGGCAGCAAATTTGTCTAAATTAAACATTTTGACCCATTTAGAGCTAAAATTAATCTCACATATTTGCAAATGTTTGACAAACCTAATCAATGGTCTTTAGCAATTCTGCACCAAAGATATACAGAATGCAAAGGATTTCACACACATTAGCAATGGATTATCATTCACTAATGAGTAATAACACTACCCTTCTGTAAGAATAGACAGGCAACGTAAGAACCAGGGAATGTACCAAGCTCTTAATGTGCAGAAAAGGTTTTTTTGTTTTTCCTTTTAAGGTGAATTTGCATTGGATTGCAGCTTTTTAATAATTTTCAATACCACTTAAAAGCAACTTTGCCCAAATCCACTCTCAGCACAAATCACATGCTTTCCTTTCCTTCTCAATCCCACATTTTCCTGTTAGAAATCCAGCAGCTATACATCGGATAACACACAGACATGTAACTCTGTACAAACTGATTAAATACAGCATGTGTAGGAAGCCTTATTTTTGCAGCTGCTCAGTACCATTGAGAAAGCTGCTGTGAGGACATCTGTAGGCAGTTTGTGTTGAATGATCATAAGGAATGGCCAAGTTCTTCTTGCAGTTATGTGTAAGACATATGTGAACCATTGGATATCTGTGAAGTAACACTTGTGCTCCTGCTCATTCCCTGCTCTGTCCGTCCCCCAGAAGCTGTCCGCCTCAGAGCCTGGGGGCTGTTGCGGACCCCCATCGTACTACCACGAGGGACACCTTGTACAGACCCTGAAGGATGACCCCATGGTTGGGGCCCACCTTGCATTGGGTGACCCCAGGCTTGAGGTGGGCCTCCCATGGGGTGACCCCAGTGAGGTCCAGGGCCTCCAGTGGGATTATGGGACCAGCCAGAAGCTCCCGGGTAGCTGTGGCTGAACGCCTCGGGGGAGAGATTAGAAAGTATCATATTGCTAAAGCCTAGCCTCATGCTTTCAGAGTCAAAAGCTTCAATTTCCCGTGCTTGGCGCTCCAATAAACTTCGTATTCGCTCTGTACGCTCATTCTGAAGAGCCAGCATTTCTTCCTCAATCTAAAACAAGAGGACATAAAACATTAGAAAACCAACATATAACTTATTCAAACAGGGATAATAATTAAAAAAAGTTGTTAAAAAAAAAACTACAGATATTTTGTATTATTCCATCAGACTAAGACTTTGATTTACATGTTCTCACCATCTTAAGATAAGTAATTACATTGAAATGAAATAAAGACGGATATATGTACAAGATAAAGATCAAAACAAGTGGTACACAATAAAATTAAGCAATGTACAGTAAATTCTTCATTGATATGATTATTTTTATAACACATCCCATCACATTGCATCTACATTATTCCATATTACCAAATGGAAATCACATGTTTAAATTCTACACTGGACATATTTTTGAAAGAGAGCAAAGCTCACCAATGACATACAACTGTAAAGAAATGTATTGCAACAGTAGGAACGTCTGGGTATTACTCTCATGTTACTTCATAGGGGCAAAGAGCTTCTCATACTTTTGCGCCTGAATACCATTTCAAAAAAGATGTTTAAAAAAAAAAAAAAAAAAAAATGAACCCTACAACTTACAATTGTGAATAATTGTCAGGTAAATGTCAAGGACTGTCATGACTAATTTTACCTATTTCCCCACACTTTAAATTCAGGGCAAATCCCCATCACTTTTAAGCATAACCTCGGGGACCATAATGAAACATAATTAGGACTACTGTGGGGCAAAATAAGTTTGAGAAGCACAGCACAGTAGAAGTATTAACATTCTATACCTTCTGCTCAAGAAGGGCCCTCCTGAGTGAAACCCTCTGTTCCAGTTCACGTAGCTCCCGCTCATGTTGGGCTTCTGCCTGCATCTTGATTTTACTTTGATAAGCATTTAGTAGTTCCAGCTCCTGTTGCAACTGCATCTTCAAAACCTGGCACTCTGCTTCCTGTGCCTCATCCAGGCGCAACTGCAAAACCAGGTGATATTGAAAAGTAACTCATCAAAGCAAGATACTAAAGGAGATAATATAATATTGGATAAGAAGGAAAACACGATATACAAATTCCAAGATGAAGGATGAGCCAAAACACTGAAAGTGGAGTACCAGAGAAATGCTACTATCGATCTCTGGTACTTTCCTAGTAAACTTTCGCCACTGTGTTTCATTCTATCCGGATTACACTGCCAGGCAAGTAATGTGTTTCGACCAGAAATAGAAATATCTACATTTTAAACAGCTTTAAACTGTAAGCAAAGTCCTGCTTGAACCAACTTTAATAACTTTCATAACTAAACAAAAAAAAAAAAAATAAGGTTACATCATCTTTGAATCTTTAATCGACCTTTGAGTAAAAATTCATCAGAATAGATACAAAATTAACTTTATTTCCTTAAAGGGTTACTCAAACCCCTTGCCCCCCAAACAAACCAAAAAACTTTAAGGATTAAGGGAAAAACTTGATTCAGTGAGGCCTAATTCTCTCTCCCCATTTGTGCTCCTGTGACAGCAATCAAAAGCAGAAGAAGTCATGGTGGTTGTAGAAACCCTTTAATGCTGTACAACTGACCTACAGATGATTAAGCTGAATATAGGCATCGCTTGTGGAAATACTTCCCAATACAGGTAACAGTATTTCTGTTGACCTGCCTCCAGAAACTTACTGCTTGCGTGGACAGCATCTCATTAATGCTATGATCATACTGCTCAGCCAATATGGCAAGTTTGCGTGTTTGCTCCTCTTTCAGCCGCTTGAGGACAGCTTTGTGTTCATTCTTTGGTGTGGTCTCCAAAAGGTGATTTCGTAGAGCTTTGTACTGCCTTGTTTGAATCTTGCAAGTGTCCTGGAACTGCTTCTTAATCTGTAATTCTTTAGACTGAACAAATAATGATGCTGTGAGTTATTAACATTTAAATTTATTTTTTCTTCTTTAACCCCTTAAGGACACATGACACGTGCGACATGTTATGATTCCTTTTTATTCCAGAAGTTTGGTCCTTAAGGGGTTAAAGGAACACGATATAAAACAAAAACAAAAAATCAAAAATACTGACACTGACTATGCTAGCTGAATACAAAACTTCATACCACAAACATACAGAAAAAAAAAACCTGAAATATAGTAAATAGACTTTACTGTATAATTAAAAACAAACACATGTTTATCAACATAATGCAAATTTATGTAGGAAAGACTGACAGACAACAACTCTAGAACATATCTATTTAAATTACCATGTAGCTTTAAACAATCACTACAAGCCCCACTGGTGGCCATAGTAGCAAGATTTTTCAAACTAACACTGGTTTCTGCTTTTTCTAAACAATATAAAATGAGAAAAATAATGTGAAATGGGAATGTACAGGTATTGCGTTTGATGCGTGATGGGAATGTACAGGGTGCGTTTGATGCGTGATTGACACAGATGAGCTGTCATCTGCTTGTGTAACCTCAGTCAAACAGAATCATTTATATACCTTTGCAATGAAGGGAATGAGGAAAGTGAGAAGTTTCAGTGCCATAGAGATACCAAAATGGCTGCTGGAATCCACACAATGTCTCATTGTTCAAAATATCTCCTCCAACACTCACAACTTGACCCCTTTAACTATTTTCCAACTTTTCTCCACAGCTGCTCACCACAGCAGGCCATTAACGAGAGGAGACTGGAGGTCTGTGTATTGTCTGTTATGTTAGTAGGGGAGAGAGCCATTGGTCTGATGCGATACCACAGACCGCTTTTTTGCTATCCCCTGCACTCCCATTTTGCATTCTGACTCAGTGCTGGGGAGAAGATATGACAATGCTCTGAATGAAGCTCTCAGAGACTGCATCTGGCTTGCAAGACTTCTCATTGAGCTGCATTGGGATGTCTATGAGTCTATGTCTATGGGACAGCCACATAAAGTCTGGGCAAAGTTAAAAGAGAAGGGCTTCCAAAAGTTTCAGAGAAGAGATCTGCAGCTTTTGCAAGCTATTTTCAGATATATTCCCAATAAAAAAATGGCTTATTATGCATGCATGTTTTCATTTAAAATATATCTACTAAACAATGATTTATATTTTTGTATTTGAGCAGAGGAGTGTTCCTTGAAAAGTTACACGTCAGTATGCTTCTTGCCTAATTTGGGCATGCAGAAATATAGACCTTGTAGGCAGATGGATTATTGCCTCGTATATAAGAGGCTAATCAGCCTAGAGCACAGAGAAGGAGACAGCTGCCTTGCCAATATCCAACAAAATCCAAGCAAATAAGTACAAAACATGTTAATAACAGTGCTGCAATCAAAACATCTGTCATTGTACAAAGGAAACTGCTCATGACTAGGCAGAATAAAGAGCTCAAATTGCAATCTAAATTGCTAGGGAAAGCAAGACACCAAGACTTCCTGAGAGTATATTTGTAAAAAAAAAAAATTAGCTCCACTATCCATCAAAAGAATGGGTCTTCTGGACTGAAGGACACGATGTTCTTTTAACAGAATAAAGAGGAGTAGAAAAATTGCATGAAAACTAAAGAGACAGTGAGAATGTGTTCAATGCAAAACCAATAGCTCAACACATGTCAAAATCCAACCACAAAAATATAAATAAAATAACACATCCTCACACCACTGACTAGCATAAACCTAACTGCTGCAATTAAACTTTAAACTACTTGGATAGGGAGAATCCTAAGCTATTGGTACCTTGAGGCTTTTGGGCTGCTGTCGGACCTCCATGACATGCTTGCGTCTTAGTTCTCTCTCCCGTCTCTTGTTGTACTCCATCTGGTTGGTGAGTTCTATTTGGTGCTGTAACTTAATCAGCTCACAACGCATCCTTTGTATGGTGTTGAGGTGCCGAAACTCTAGCTCCTGCATAGACTCATGTTGCCGCAGAAGCATTGCATGCTCAAGATCCTTTTGAGTTTGCCGCTTGTTTAGCTCCTAAAGAAAAGGCGCAGATGAATTAAAAATAAATAAAAGTGCAAAAATAAATACCTTATGAAAAATATTGAATGAATGGGTCAAATATAGGACATTCTATTGTATACAAGTCAGAAGTTCCCAGCACATGGGTCAGGAACAAAACCTGGGTCCCAACATTTCATGGAGAGTCTATAGTTTGAGCAAAGCAGCTATTGTCGTTTACCTCTCTGACCAGATCCTGCTCTAGGTTGTGTCTGCCAAGCAGCATACGCCGCTTAAATCGGCGACATTCCAACTCTAAGTATTGCCTTTGACGCCGTAGAAGATTTGCCTCTTCTTCAGCTTGGTAATGCTGGAAATTTTCCTTCTGCTTGGATAGCCATTCCTGTTTCTCTTTCTTTGGGGTACTCTGGTTTTCATTTAGCTCCTAGTCAAGAAACAATACAAACATCAATAGAATTAAAGCAAAGTCCAGAGAAGTCAAATCAGAATAGAAATGCTAGCTTTCAACTGTAAGAAAATCATCTCCAAAGGCTTTCATTGCAATTATGCATCTTATTTGACCCCCCGCTGCACATCCAGACTCCTACACCATGACCACTTCAGATCACTAAAATGGTCACATGGAGGTTAGAGTAACCCTTTAAAAAAGGTTTGCTTTCTAGTGTTTAATGATTTAGAAAGTGAATGGTTTACAAAAATCATTTAACAGGTCATTCAGTAAAGAATAAACTTGAAAAATATTAGTTCTTAACTGTAGCACTTTCTCCCAGCATTCTCTGCACATATTCAAAGGGCCCGGTTGTGCTGCTAAAAGGCCGCACACCCGACCGGGCCCCGGTCTGTTTGTCTGGTTTGCCCTCTCTATGGGCTTTCTGATGAGCTCCCAGCAGCACACCTCCCTGGATCTGCCACTGAGTCTACTGGGCACTGTTCCCTGCTTCCACTACTTCTGATAGGGAGGCTGAAGCTCCTAAGCAGGAACTTCTGTTCGCTCTCAACAGCAAAGTCTCTTTAAGGCCTCAGATTTGGTTTCATCAAGTAAAATATTTCGCTGTCTGAGTTGCTACTGCTGCACGTGCACTCTATTTTCCCAGCATTAGATTAGACAAAAGTCGTTGTTACTGATGTCTTCATGCATATTGAATATATTTATTTTAAACTTTAGAATGTTCCCTAAAGAAGATTTACATTTACCGTTTGCTTGAACATTAGTAAGGGAAGTGATAAATACTTGAGTAAGCATGCCACAGTTTTGTATTATTTCCAAAGACCGTGACCTCACCTCTTTCAGCTGTTCTTTGCGCAATTTATATTCTCGTTTTTGTGATTCCAAGAAGCTGTTCAACTCTTTCTTTTGCTGAGCCTGGATATGTTGCTGGAATTTTTTCTCCTCATTTGCCATTAACTTTAACTACAATAAGAGAACATCGTCAAATCATTTGCAGTTTAAAGTGATATAAAGAAAAGATTTAAAAATACACAGCCAGTGTATTTAGATTTTAAAAGTTATATGACCTTCACAACAAATGAGACCACTGCATCTACAAATATACCATTTGTAGTTTTATCGCTATGCCAGGAAAAATGAAGGAACAAAATATTTCAGAGTATATTGTATCTATCTGCTAGCAATAACAGAACTTTTATTATCTCATAAGAAGTTCTCACCTCTTTATCCATGGCTGCCGAATGCTTCTTAACAAGTTTTTCCATTTCTGCGGCAAAGTTGTTTCTCTGGGTTTCTAAATCTTTGTCCAGTCGAAGTCTATGCTCATCCATCTCTGCCTTTAGTTTGTTCTCCAGTGCCATCAGCTGTTTCTGATGTTGCCGCCTCATACGTTTGTAACCAGACATCTGCTCCCGCAGTTCTGAATCTTGTTCATGTTCCTGAATTTGCCTCGTCACCTAAAAATTTGTACACCAATACATTTTATATTACCATGTTCAGAATTGTTTTTAGTATAATCAAGTGAAAAAGTTAAATTATGGGACAATGTGTGGAAATCATTTTATAAGGGCACTGGATTTTGGTAATCCAAAATGAAATGTCATTAAAGTGACACTTTAGGCACCAAAAGCACTAAACCTCTATGTAGGATTATTGGTGTCTAGATGCTGTCCCAAGACAAACATAAGCATTGCCATTAGTCCTGAAATCCAGTGACACCAGGAACACTGATAATATAAAATACACTGTTATTGAGAACATTCGAGTCCCTTTAAGCAAATGTGCCTACTTTGTTAAACACAAAAAACGTGATGGTTAATCCATGTTATGTCAATTCTACAAGAAATTTCAGTGAACTCTTCTTATACAGATTGATGGGATCTAGGTTAAATGCAAAATATGAAGTGTGACTTTCTGTGGAAACCATCAGGCATTACAGTTTCTATTTACAAGGTCATATCTAGTAATCATAAGATATTGATAACCTCCTCAGGCTGATGTATTAAAATTAATGATGTAACAAACATGAATGAAAACAATATTTTGTCTTCACTTTCCATTCGGATGGTGAGAGCCCACTTATTGTCATATATGCCCCTCCCAACTGGATAAGTAAACACGCATAATGCAATGCTAAAGCACGCGTATCCCTCTCTAGCCCTTCCACTAGATCATTACTTCTCTTTCTTCCTCCCAGAAGACATATGGACGCATTGAATCTGACAAAATGAATTTGTTAAGTAAAACCAAAACTATGTTTTGCTTTCTTGGATGGTGACAGCAGCTCACAAGTCACAAAGCAGAGCTGGACACAAGGGCACTTTAACCCTAGGGCAGTTTGTTTTGGTGACAAAATGAGAACTGCTGCCCGGAGAACCTCTCAGCAGTGTCAATGGACACAAAAATAAAAACTGTTAAATTTAGAAAATGTGTGCAAAGACGACCAAGAATCTGTCTTGCAGATTTGGGAAAAGGGCCATGAGATTTCATGCATGAGTTGAGTTAGCAGTAACCTTGTCCAGGGAACGCTTGTTAGACAGAGCACAAGCCATTCACATCATGGACTTGAACCACTTGACACCAGTGATGACTGGAGCCTTTTGACCCAAATGGGGTTCATAAATATGAACAAACAAACAAAGGACACATTATAAAGGAACTACTTGCCCCAAAAGAATATTTGAGAGCACAAACATCCAAACAACGTAACAAGCTCTTGTTATTCAGGGATGAAGAGCAAAAGAAAGGACAACAATCTCCTGGCTGACATCAATGGAGAAGAACACATTTTGTAAAAAAAACGAACAAAAAAACAAAAAAAAAAAACGAACACTAGGTCCTCACTACTGTATGAACTTCATTAAAAAACAAAAAGCAAACTAATAAACCCCCATAAAGAAAAAAAAACCAACAACCTCAAAACACCAAAAGAGGAGTTTAGCAATAGAAAAAAAGGCCATAATCCCTCTTTGCAGAAGAAATAGATAAAAAAACATTAACCCCTTAAGGACACAACTTCTTGAATAAAAGGGAATCATGACGGAATATTTCCGTCATGTGTCCTCAAGGGGTTAAAGGATTACAAATGCAAATTCAAGGAACTGCTAGAGAACTTTGGAATTCCTATTCTACTAGCAGAGAAACAAACACTCTATGGGTCGCAAGTAGGAACATGCAAATGGAAATGCATCTAAGGATGCCATCACAACACGTAGATCTTAAACTTAAATCTACGAAAGTCATAAGCAAAGCCAGAGGCTGACAGCAAGAGGAGCAAAAGTCATATGCAAGATCAGATTTGCATGCAAGAAGTAGGACAGGCAAAGGAAGGGAATAAATATTGCTGCCAGGCTAAGAAACGTGGAGGCTAAAAAAAAAAAATATGGCGCTGAACAAAATTGTTACTTCATTATTAAGCTTATGCCGCTTAACAACATAAATGTTTAAAAAAAAACAAACATACACAATGTACCCAATGTTTTAATTGAAATTGACAACTTACCAGCGAGGCTGTGCGTATGGTGGCAAAGTGCTCACGATTGCGGTAGTGAGACTTGTGACGAGAAACCTGGGGAGGGGACTGAGGTTCTGATGGCCGCATTCTTGGTTCAGGGTCTTCTTGGTAACTTTCTTCCTCCTTAAAACAAACAGGTGAAAAAAAATCATACTCAAGAAAAGCCTAAGTAAATTCCGCTATGAGAGGAAGGTGGGAGGGTTTCCCAAAACTGTATAAAAACAATGAAACATTAAGTCTAACTTAGAGAGGTGACTTCACTGCAATGAATAAAACTTCCTCAAGATTCAGGAAAATGTAAAAGGTGGAATTTTTCATACCCCCAAAATTAATTTTATGAAAAAGTGTCCTGACAAAATATCTCTGTTCAAATAATGCAAATACCGCTACATGAAAAGCTTACCAAATACCAAGCTTGTAGCAAAGATGTGGAAAATAATAATAATAAAAAAAAAAAAAACAGTGTAAAAACAATAATATGAGTGGTTAAACAGAAAACGCTCAATGTTCCAGTCATAAGTCTGGACATGAATTAGAACTAGAGGTGAACTAAAAGATGACATGCTATTGTATGTCACCACAAGAATAAATCGACATGAGCAGCTTTTTTATGGCAACTAGTAAGCACTAGTAAGATACTAATTTAGCAATTTTCAAAATGTATGTTCACGTTCAAGTAAGCTGGGCAGCTATGGATTCACAGCAAATGAAAAGTTGAACTGTGCTTATATTTGAAAAGGTACATATGCTGTATATTCACTTAGGATAGTACAATTCTGGCAATTCATTGTGCAAGGCACTGAAATGGACATTTGCAAAGATGTGCAGGATTCCACTATAGCTGCTGAGTTAGAACAACTTAATTGAACAGCTAATTCAGCGGTATACGATTTCTAAAAACTTGTGTCAATATGCCTGAAGAAACATAGCGTGGGCCACAATAATGACATTTACCAGAAAAATAAAACAATTAGTTTTATTTGACTTACTATCAAGTAAACCTGACAAATTAATTCTTCTACAATTAATGTTAGAAAAGTACTACATTTACTGCAATACCAAGTGAGGTTTATCTCAATGCACTATTATAAACTGTTATTAAAGCCATATTTAAAACTCTCTATTTTTATTCTCATTTTATATTACTTGCCGTGCTAAATAAAACTTTACTGAAAATATTAATTGATCCTAAAAAGGGAATGGTTTTTCCCATGATTTTTAATGTTACACCTACATTGTATTTAACCCCTTAAGGACTGAGCCAAATGTACACGTTGTGATCAAAACAAAACGTTAACAAAAACTGGAATTTGCGCTATATGTCTGTTCAGGCGTAATTCGCCTCTTTCATATTATAGGCACCCACACTTATTATATATAATTTTATTCAAAGGAAACCGGGCTTTCATTTAACATCAAATATTTAGGTATGAAACAATTTAATATGAATAATATATATATATATATATATATAAAAAATTAAAAAAAAATAGGAGAAAATATGAATTTTACAACATTTTTTAATTCTACGTGACATTCTAACTGTGAATGTCATAATACTGTTTGATGTTACTGCAATAAAATACACATCTGTATTCAGCGATGTCTATATTTATAATATTTGTGTGTGAAAAATGCAAAAACCTAATTTGAACGCCAATTTTGGCCAGTGTTTGTGACTAAGTGGCTACTAAAAAAGACTGGACATAGCCCATTTGCAATACCCTGGGTCGTCTTTTATTGCAAATGGTATCCCATCATGGGGGTAATTTTCATTCCTGGGCCACCATACTGTCTCAAATCCAACATAACCAACCTGGCGAATTTCAATGTGAAAAAACTGAAACGCAAGCCTTATATTTGACTCTGTAACTTTTGAAAACACCATAAAACCTGTACATGAGGGGTACTGTTATACTCGGGAGACTTCGCTGAACACAAATATTAGTGTGTTTCAAAACAGTAAAAAAACAAAAAAATAATAAAATATTCTGTTCTATATTTACCGGTTTTAAATGGATGACAGAGCTGTTCGACATTACAGTGTGATCTCCTTCCATCATGTCAAGCTCGCTTTTATCATCCGAGGCATCTGGAAGACTATTCACACTACTACTTTGGCTACTGGCACTGATTGACATACTGGGAATGGACTGGTTACTACCAATGCTATTCACTGTCCCTGTCCGGCCAACTCCATGTTCTTGCTCCTAGAAAGATACAAAACAGATGTTAGCACTTTGTAAGAATAAATGAATAATAAAATAAATAATAAAGTGCAATAAACAATGCACTTATTTTTAAAATTAGATTTATTTTGATAAATTACAATTCATATTTTGTTAATTTTTTTTGAGTTTTCAAATTTGAATTGACATAGGTTACAGGCATTGCAACACTACAGTGTATGAGTACCTTAGGAACAAAGTATAATGCTGTTGTAAACACATGGTCAAACAAACATTCTGTTGGAGGAATACAATGTAACTACATTTCTTTGACCTAAAAGGATTACAGCATATTCGAAACAGGAATTGAGGGGCTGGTGCTATTCCTGCCTGTGTAGTATAATCTTGTGCTGGTTAAAACAAGATAGGAACATTTGGGAGAAACTGGAAACAAATTTAAACTTTTTAGTCTGGCGTAAAAATGTATCTGAAGCCCTTAATGTATACCATTACATTGGGTGTGCTAACTGATTGCCGACTCGTCCGGTGTTGAGAGAGAGCGACCATGGGCCCCATATGCTTTTAGTATGTGCTATATGTACGCATTAAGGAAAAGTGAACCTCTTCCAGGAGGCAAATGGATTCTACCTTATTGATCCATTCCCGGATCGTGGGCGCTCTTAATTTTTTCCAGTTCACTGGAATAAGAGCAATGGCTGCTGTGAGCAGATGTGTGATCAGCGATTGTGTCATTCTGTGAAGTGGGTTCGGGTAGTGAAAGAAGAGTCACGTTCCGGTGTGTTAGGCAACTTGATTTTGGTCACTAAGCGAATAATTTTTACAATTTTGGACCAGTATTCGCGAATAGTTGGGCAGGTCCACCATATATGATCTGTTGTCCCTTAAAGGATCACAAACATGTATTCCTGACCCTGTAATACTAAAATCACCATCTAAGTCCCCATGGGCCCCCCATGCCTCCAGAAATATAGCAAAATCTTACTGTATTCAAGCCAGAAGCTGTAACTCTGCATGCTGTTAGACTCAGAAAAACAGGCAGTCTGCTGACATCATCAGAAGTGGTAGCCTGATCCAATCAAAATGCTTCCCCATAAGATTGGCTGAGACTGACAAAGAGGCAGATCAGGGAGAGAGCCAGCATGATTCAAACACAGCCCTTGCCAATCAGCATCTCCTCACAGAGATTAATTGAATCAATGAATCTCTATGAGGAAAGTTCAGTGTCTGCATGCAGAGGGAGGAGATACTGAATGTTTGGATGCATTTTAGGCAGCCATGACACAGGAAGGATCTCTAACAGCCATCTGTGGAGTGGCCAGTGAAGTTATCACTAGGCTGTTATGTAAATACTGCATTTTTTCTGAAAAGACAGTGTTTACAGCAAAAAGCCTGAAGGTAATGATTCAACACACCAGAACAAATTCAATAAGCTGTAGTTGTTCTGGTGACTATAATGTCCCTTTAAGGGTGGGAGCATATCCAACAGGCTTCTGATGCATTTGGAAAAATGTTTTGTATTTTTGATGGCGCTAGATGCCATTTGGACAATCTTTTGTAGTTTCCTTCTTGAGTGTGTGTGCGCCAATGCTGGACTTATGTAGATTAATGAATATGCGTTTCCAGTCCTTTTGTGTTAGTGTAAAGTTGAGCTTAGACTCCCAAGAGCTTGTGTATTTGGGCAAGGAAGGGAGCTGCTTCCTGCTGCAATAGCTTATACATTATTGAGATGTTTAGTTTTAATGTTGCTGGAAGTACAGTGGTTTTCAAATATTGTAAGTTGTCTGTTCCCTTTGAGGAGGTTAGGGGTTGATGTGATAAAATGAGTGAGCTGGAAGTACCTGTATTGTTGTAATGCCGACGGTGATGTATCGGTCCAAAGGCTGCTGAGATGTGCAAGGCCCTGGTCGTTCAGTTATGAGGATGGGTGAGGTACTGGGAGGAGTGGAATGCTGTGAATGAAGAGGGATGGAGGCCTGGCGGAAACCTCTGATTGTGTGTAAGTGGATATAAATGGGATGGGTGAGGAGATATGCTCTGTAGTTCCCTAACTTGGGTCCATACTTTAAGAGTAGGTATTACTGTGGGGTGCGTTGCATAAACTGGTTTGAGGGAAGCTTTACCCATGTGTTGCCATGGAATAGTGTATAGCAGTTGTTGGAATGCGCCTCTCTCCAAAAAAACCCAGTGTTTACAGTCCATTCATATATTCTACTGAGCATAGTGGCTTGGTAGTTCAGTTCAATGTCTAGAAGGCCCAGGCCACCTTGAAGCTTGTGAGGGTTTTAAACGGAAGTCTGGGGTGGGTGTGTGCCCAGATGAAGTGAGTAAATGATATTTTTAAATTGCGAGAAAAACATTTTGCGTATAGCTATAGGGATTGTCTGTAATAAGTACTGAATTTTGGGGAGTATGTTATTTTTTATAATGTTTATTCGGCATAGCCAGCCGAAGTGTGGCTTGTGCCATTTAGTAAGGTCTTGAGAAATAGTTTGCAATAGGAGCGGGAAATTCAGGTCATAAGAGTTTTGATAGGTGTATAGGCAGATGTATTCCCAGTATTTAACAGACGTGGACGACCCTAGGAAAGGAGTTTTTTTTTTTATAGATGTCTTAGTTTGATCATTGATCACCAATGGGAGGATTTCACTTTTTGTGAAATTGACTTTAAAGTTGAACACATGGTGATATAGGGAGATTTCCTCCAAAATCTGTGGCATAGACAGGAATGGCTGTGTAATTGCAAACATAAGGTCATCAGCGAAGGCTGCCACCTTGGATTTGCTGTCCTGTACAGTGAAGCTTTAATAATGGTGCGTCTAAATATTGTAAAAGGTCGGTGGGCATGGTTTGTTTGATTCGGGGAGCGAGATATTGTTCCAATTCAGTAACAGTAGGCGGGCAGTACGTATTTTATAGAGGTCAGTATAAAACTCTTGGCATGCCCTAAGAATATCCGGGAATTTATGAGATGTCCCCCTTGTTTTTATTTTGGAGATAAAAGTGGCTTGTCTCGCATCTTTGAGTGCCTTAGCCAAGACGCATACACTTCACATTTTTGTGTCTTTACAGTTGGTCATACTTTCCTGCTTTTTTTCTTAAATTATGAACCAAGGAGCAACTACAATATACATCTAACCTAAGTCTTACACAACTTTGCCAGATACTAACAGAGTGACAAGGTGACTATTTATATACATATGTATATCAACAACACAATTATTCAACATCATAAAATCGAAATAAAAAAATCCCACACCTATGCTGCTGTACACAAATTGTTTGTCTTTTCTGAGGCAAGAGTTTTAGTTGGATTAAGCACAATCATCAATAAGGTTTTGAATGGCTTACTCAATATTCAAAACAAAAAGTGCAATGATACATAGCAAACACAATTAAAGGAACACTCCTGGCACCGTAGCGATTTCTTCTCAATGAAACTGTTATAGTGCCAGGAGGTCCTGGTCTCCATCTTACCATAACGGGTTAAATCATTTACAAATGGTTTACCCCTTTAGCTGTGAAGACGGGGCCTGGTTGACCTGCTTCTGCCAATGTCCGAGGAATTTGGTACTGCTAAAAGGCCGTGAGTGACTAGCTTCCTATTCAAAGCGTTGTTACAAATGTATGCAATCCTTAGAAAACCACCACACAATTATGATGTAGATGATTTTGCAGATAATTTTACCAGTAGTGATGAACTTCCAATATGTTTCATTAAAAGTATCCTTTTAAACATCAGGAGAACATATGCTCACTAAAGAGGTTATATCACATAGAAATTTCTATGTGACTATCCACAGTGATTTGTAAAAATTGTTGCAGCTTTAATGACTGTTCCTTCTCTCAGTAACATGATTTTTTTTTTTCTTATTTCTCTGCAACACATCATCAGCCCATATTAAAGGATAGGCATGTGCATTTTAAGCAAATCTCTTCCATTTCTAGTTCTGAGCTACAGCTTTGTGCACGTACGGTCAATAACTCCGGAGATCAAAGTGACTGGGGTTGTGAATAGGCCAACGGTATCCAAGGTGTGGCTGCTCTCAGTTTATTGAGCAGTTTTACTCATTAGTTCAGTCTCACTCTTAGTTCCACTTGTCAGATCTATAAACCTTTTCGTCACATAAACCTTTGCAAGATGGGTTGTAGTGGAATTTAATATATTGGCTTACAATAGAAATATAGATTGATAGCTTTGAATTTATGCTTTGCTCTCGTGGTTATGAATTGGTTCGTGGACAATGTTTATCTAGAGAGTTACCAATGGGTATTGTGATGGGTGGTTAATTTACTACTAAGGATTTCTCAAATTAATTTATTCCGAATTTTACCGCTAGATTCATGTTTTTAAACCAAATACTTACTATTACAGGTTTATCGGTTTATGTGATACTTAAGAATTATGGGGTTATTCCAAGCATCACAAGCACTGTAGCTTGCTGTAGGTACTTATGGAGCCAGGAATACAATAATACTATTCCCCAGTATGGAGCAAACAAGAAGGGTCCTGACAAGTGTCGAGCCTCCAAGAATGTACATTGAGCTACTTCCAGCTACTGCTGTTCATTCATTGGCTGAGAGTGTCAGTAGAGCACTTTAAGCCAATGAATGAAAACCTATGCAAAGAATATATAAAGAATTCACATTTGTAAGCTCAGAAGTCACGTTCCGGGCTGGCTAAAGATAGCTGTCAGTGGTGGATTTACATCCCCGGCATAAAAAAAAAAAAAAAAATCTATGTGCAGCATTTCATACTGAAATTCTGTACATACAGGGTACTTGCACCATGACCACTTCAAAAATGTGAAATGGGCATGGAGTGACCCACTAACAATAATGCAAATGACACAAATGGACCATAATATAGCCCACCATGATCTATATATTCTCATAAATCAATGGCTAAGTACAGTGATGGTTAACCATGATACCACATATAATCATATTCTAAACCAGCATCATAGTTATTGTAGCTCCCAAACTTCTAACTAGGTAATTATCACAGAAAAAAGCTGAAACTTTTTGCATGTCGATGTCTGCCATTAATAACCTTATACATGACTGGATGAAGTGAAATACCTCTTCCTCCTCTTGTGTTTCCACAGCAGGACCATTATGAGCCTCTTGGAAAAGCAGCTTCTTCATCTTACGATACTGTAGGTTATCCAATTCTCTGACTGCATCCTTCGTCCTCTGGATTAGGTCAATTAACACTGTTTCAGGTCGCTCTCGAAGAACAAACATGTGCTGTAGGAAATAATTACATTTTGTAAAATTTGGCAAAAAAAACAGCATAAAAAGCAATAGATATATAGATTAGACATCTAAAATAATTGTAAATAAACCATCAAGTAAGCTTCTACAGAAAATACATTTATTTTACATGCTAAGCAGTGAGGAAGAAAAATAAATACTTAACTTTTAAACTAATAAATGATACCAAAATATATGGCACACAACTCATTATTAAATAGATAGTTTTTTTTAATTCTATGTTGACTTATTATAAACTTCCACCACTAGAAGGCAGTATTGAATATAGGATACTGCATTGCTCAGGTTATTACAAAATATGCAGTTATGATTTTCACGTATTTAAATGTGAACTTGTATTCTAAATATGCAAGTATTTAATGAAGAATATGGTGGGCACAGTCCAATGTTTTTGAGACTCCACACATGCAATTCACAAAGTGTATTATATGATAACAGAAACTATTCGTCAACTTCAAATGTTGCCAGTGGTCACCAAGCATCACTCAAGGTTCACCACTCTGGTTTAATCCCTGGAAATAGATGGAATACAATCAATAACGCATAAAGGCACACTGGAATTTATTATAGAAACAAGTAACCATCATTGAACAACATATTCTAATGAAGATATTTTATTAAACAGTTATTTTATGAATGAAATTTATAACAAGGCAGTTCTGTAGACGTAGATTTAGAATTCGCTAAACGTTTATGCTGATGCAAAGAACCTTGATCTTCAAGAGGAACTGTCAACTATAAGTATTTTTAATATTATGTTTCCTTATATTTAACAATTATGTGTGTGAGGTGTGAAAACAAATTTAAATCAACACTTCTTTATCATTGAACTGGGCTCCTCAGCCATGGCTCCCTGACAATCATTGCTATAAACGCTGTGCTTTTCACTAGGCTGTAAGCATCAAGAAAATATAAAATGGAAGGGAAATGAAAATATGTTTCTATTTCACCTCCTCATTTGCAAACAGTATCTAGTCTGAACTGGATTATGTCAATTGCAAAATATTTAATAACATTTAAAAAAAAAAAACAGCAACGCGTGTACAGGTCAAAGGTGATATTTAATGCTTTATTCAAAGATTTAATTTCTAGATAAGCGACGGTTCCTCTTTAAATGACAGGCCCTTGGCATGTATGTACTTGGATTGAAAGCTTGTCAAAGGGTAGGCTGGATAGAACCATTATCAATGACGCATTACTTTCAAATCTACAATTATGTACAATAGTCACTGGCAGGGCCCACCCAACCAGATTTCATATCTCAACATTGGGATGCTCATGGGTAAAGCTGAACACACTGAATCCACATACTTCTGGTATGTAGCCTACCAGTAATAAACATTATGACAGAGAAATAACTGTTTTGCAAAGTAAAAATGAGCAAAAACAGCCAAACCACTTTTTCTAAAAAAGACACCAATGTGCACAAATATATTGATGGGTAGTCAAAGGCTTTAAAAGGATAACCACAAAACACACTGTATATTAGAATGTGAACAAATTCATTTTTTAATTCTAACTATGCATATATAACAGCTCTGACGGCCGCGGGTCTCGTGAGAGTTACACTGGGGAGCTGGAGGAGCTGCTGGGAGGTGAGTAAACGCTTGCTGCCCCTCCCCCAGCTAAGCCAATGCCACTGGACCAGCAGGGATTAACATATCCCCCCTCCCTGGCAAGGCAACAAGCAGGGAGGGGGGACAACAAAAAATAAATAATAATAATTAAATATATAAAAAAATAATAATTTAATATAAAAATAAAAAAAATAATTTAATAAAAAATGCCCCCTCACACATACACTCTATTATTATACACATACACTACACAAACACACTGTGTATATAATTCAGTGTGTTTGTATAGTGTGTGTGTATATATAATGCAGTGTGTTTGTATAGTGTGTGTATATAATGTACACTACACAAACACACTGCATTATATACACACACACTATACAAACACACACTGCATTATATACACGCACACTATACAAACACACACTGCATTATATACACACACACTATACAAACACACACTGCATTATATACACACACTATACAAACACACACTGCATTATATACACACACACTATACACACACACACTGCATTATATACACACACACTATACAAACACACACTGCATTATATACACACACACTATACAAGCACACTGCATTATATACACACACACACTATACAAGCACACTGCATTATATACACACACACTATACAAGCACACTGCATTATATACACACACACTATACAAGCACACTGCATTATATACACACACACTATACAAGCACACTGCATTATATACACACACACTATACAAGCACACTGCATTATATACACACACACTATACAAGCACACTGCATTATATACACACACACTATACAAGCACACTGCATTATATACACACACACACTATACAAACACACTGCATTATATACACACACTATACAAACACACTGCATTATATACACACTACACAAACACACTGCATTATATAAACATTACACAAACACACTGCATTATATAAACACTGCATTATATACACAGTGTGTTTGTGTAGTGTGTTTATATAATTCAGTGTGTGTTTGTGCAGTGTGTTTATATAATGCACACTACACACACTCTGCATTATATAAACACACTACATTCACTATACACACACTACACAAATACACACACTCTGCATTCCTTATATACACACACTACACAAACACACACACTTTGCATTTAGTATATACAGCATTCACTTTACACACACTGCATTCACTTTACGCACACTACCCACACACTACACAAACACTCTGCTTTCATTATATACACACTAGACAAATACACACTGCATCCACTACACAAACACACACTGCATCCACAACACACACACTACACAAACACACACTGCATCCACACCACTCACACTACACAAACACACTGCATCCACTACACACACACTGCACAAACAGTGCATCCACTACACACACATACACAGCTCCCCTGTCTAAACACACTGCATCCACTACACATGGCATGTATATTTTGTGCATTTACCTTTAGAAATAGTTTTTTATTTTCCAAAATGGTAAATGTACAGAATATCAGCAAATTATATCGGCTATCGGCCTGAAAGTTCACAGAATATCGGTATCGGCTCTAAAAAATCAATATCGGTCGATCCCTACTCGGAATTATTTCAAATCGTGCAAATTTCCAATAAATGGTGTCAACGTTTCAGTCCTCCAGGGACTTTTCTCAAGACCTTGAGAAAAGTCCCTGGAGGACTGAAACGTTGACACCATTTATTGGAAATTTGATGCTTTGAATAAACAGCACGATTTGAAATAATTCTGAGTCCTGTGAGTGCAGTTCAAACAAGGATTTATATATTTGGAGGTCGAAGTTTGCACCTGGGCAACAGACAAGACCGGGAACAGTGAGTGCGGGACAATACGTTTTATATACATACATACATACATACATACATATATATATAGGAAACATGGGGGGATGGTTGCACTCACCTAAACATGCTTAAATGGGGTGCTGCTGGGGGCCATATTATACAATAAACAATACACAAGATCCAGCGCACTCTCCTATCTACTAAACAGCAACTTCAATGTTGACAGATTTTATTAGTTTGTAAAAGTTTTATTTAAAAACACCTAATCTAGGCAAAAAAATTGGGATTTAGTTACATTATATGACAAGACCGGGAACAGTGAGTGCGGGACAATACGTTTTATATACATACACACACACACACACACACACACACACATACATATATATACACACACACACATACATACATATATATACACACACACACACACACACACACACACATACATACATACATACATATACACACACACACACACACACACACACACACATACATACACACATACATATATATATATATACACATACATAAATATACACACACATTTGCTGTGCATATGTTTGGCACAGTTTAGTTTCTTTGAGCTTTGATATGATATGAGGATGCAGACTCATACATTTAATAATCTCTGAAGACTTATCAGTATTTGATCAACAAATTCATAAACATCAGTTAATCGATTGTTACTTACTAAATGTCAAGTAAAAAAATGCAAATATAAATATTTATTCATGTTTTTCCATCTATTTTCTATATTCAAAAGATTGTAAAATACACCTGTGCTAGTAAAATATATTGTAAATAAGGACATATTGTTTTACAATGTAATCAATGCCACCTTGCCTCTCCAGTCTCTAGTTCACCTTCTGCAGAGAAAACATACAGAGCAGACTCAGTATTTCACGTCATCTGTACTGAACCCAAGACAGTAGTACTCAGAGGCTTATATTTATTCAGTGTGACATTTTTACATTAAAAATCCACAGACTTCTCTTGTTTTATCGAGTATCCAATTCCAGTACAGCAACTTTCTATGCAAAATCAAGTTATATAATTGCGCAACATCTAAACAAAATACACTTACAGCAACACTATGAGCAATACTTTTACTACTGTCTTCAAAAGTTGTATCTTCACAGAATAAGCAGACTCCTACTATTTCTGTTTAATATAGATTGCTGCATATTACCCATAGGGGCCCTCCAAATAATTTTACACCACAGATGTCAAGCTCACAGGTCTGCAATATCCCAGGTGAGAGGATGATCCCCCACCGCTTTAAAAAAAACAAGAAACAATAAAAAAATATTACCACATTTCTACAACCACTACATCAGAATTTTGTTACTCCGTTGTCACCATGAAGGGAAAGAAATTATTCTGGAAAATTAAATAGCTTCCAAGTACAAGATAATCTTACTATTTTATGCCACCAGGTATTCACTTCAGTCTACTCTAAACGATCTTTGCAAGTTGTGTTAGCGTATTCACATATCATGCCGATGCCGCACATGACATATTTTAAAGACCCCTTTTTTCCATATCTATTACCAAGTTACATTGGTTTTGTTCTTTTAAATTTGATTCCTTGTGGGATATGTAGGTACATGCAGTTTGTAATTTAGTTTAATGATTTTGCAATAATTGGTTGGTCAGTTTTATTAAGCATAACATCCAGTACCCAAGTTATTTGTAAATTCATTTGGAAGTGCATTATGGTAGCACGAAAGACATTAACATGTGCACAAGTTATCTATTTTAAATATGTGTGCACTATTAGATTACACTGGATTCTGCAACATCAAACGTTTGCACTACTAGGCCAGCTGAGTTAAGTTGCTAAAACCAAGATGTGCCTTCACCAGACAAAAACAAAATGCTGCTTTCTTTTCTACAATCAAGCTGCCAAATCTATACATAACTGTCAAGAATTAAGGCAAAATGTCCTGATCTAAATATTTAAAGTGTGCGACCATTACAGAAAAGTTCAAACACCTACAGTGCAAATAGGCTATGGGGTTCATTCACTCCATTTCGGGCAAGCTGAACATGGATCTTCCTGGTACTCAAAACACATCTTTATGTCAACCATTAAAATTAAGTCTAATTTTCTCATTATTTGACCAAACTATTAATTTGCATTAGCAGGATTCAACAGTGCTGAACTCCTATTAACCCTTTAGGCAATAAGAGTTAATGCAAGCGCTTAATTCTTATTGCACTCTACTGCTCAGAAAGTGCAAATACTTGATAATGCAAAGTAAAAATAACATCTTAAATGTAATAAACCGTTAAACGAACATCTAATATCTTGCCATTCTGAAGAATTTGGAAAGTCCTATGAATAAAATATTGTTTTAGCTATAAAAGCTGATGCTACGGTTAAAATACTAAATTTCTCCTCTTCGTTTTCAGTGGAAGCAAAGGATTGCATAGTGCTTGTGCTCTAAACTAAGTAAGCTAGAAAGGCCACCCACAATCCCAAAGTGGAGAGGTGTTGAGTAAATACGTCAAGATCCTAAGAAGAAGAAACAACAACTGCAGTTGTTGCTAAAATCATAGCAATCAAGCAGTTCAAGAGGATCAGTAAAAGATAATATTATCAGGTTTACTCTAAATTAAGATGTGTTGGAAATGCAGTAAGGAGTTTAAAATGTATATAGCAACATAGAGGACACAGGGAATTTGTCATTCAACATTTTGTCCTAAAATTCCCTGCAGAATTCACTGCTTATTGAATAACCTGGTAAAAGCAGATTGCAATGTTGGACATACTGACCTTGAGCAGTTCATCTGATGTTGGCCTGTCTTGAGGAATTTTCTGAAGACACGAATCTACAAAATTCCGGAAGTAGTCAGACCTTGAATGGTAAAATACATAAAAAAACAAAAACAAACAAACAAGTTAAAAAGATAAATTAACCAAAGTTGACATACATATATAAAAAACAAAAACAAAAAAAAAACACAACTTGCACTCTGGATTAACTTTTCAGAAGGTGTTATTAGAATTAGGATGTAGGAGAGAAGTTGTGATTCATTTCTGCCACTTCACCATTACCTCATAGTCTGTATGGGAGAAAATCTGTTCATTGTGTAATAGCACAATGTATAGTAGACAGAAGGCAGCAAGACAATATACCTAGCAAAAATCTAAATATAATCTCGTAAAATCTAACAGTAAATAACCCATAAACAAGCACATCAGTTCAAAAATATGCATGTAATGGGCACGTTACAAGATGGGTCACACTAAAATAAAAATTGTATTAAGCAAATTAAACTGTAAAATGAATACAAAATAATTAAGAATGTCACAATTTCACACCATAAACCAAGGATGATTTATAATAAAAAAAAATGTACACAGAAGTACAGAGGTGGTGTTTGGGATGCATAAAAAAAAAATCTACATTGCCAGGAACTGAGCAAGACACCTGAAAGAACTACAGTGCTTAGCAGTGTTGATATTTTAAGATTAACAGCACACACTGTAATTTGCCAGCAAAGATTAAGCTAACATGTCATACTGAGGATATAAGTTCATGTTTCAGGCAATGTTACAAACAGTCATACTTCCAGGAAAAGGATAGGCTGGCTGGCAGAGTATTTGCAGCTCGGAGCGCACTTGAGAACACTAACTGGGTGGTGACTAGATTTCAAACCAAAGAAAATAAAATACTACACATTTCCTCTCAATGAAGGGATAACATGTTGCCTCTAATTTGGGACTGTGAGTGGAAGAGTGAGAGTGTGTTTCAGCACCAAAAATAAAAGAAAAATAATAAACAAGGTACATAATATGGTTATCTACATTTCTTTATGTAAGTATACTGCTTGAGATATAGTACATTTGCATGTAATTATTATTACTGGAAATTATAGTCCGCATATTACTGGTATAGAACGGTCATAGGGGAGACAAACTGTTGCCAATGTTAAAGGAAATAAGGGTTCTGCTTCAACAAGCGTACAACCTAGACATGCTTGAAGCACTCTTCTCATACAATCATCTACTAGGTAAACATACCAATACTTTTAGATGCACTTTGTTAAAGGGACTCTCCAGTGCCAGGAAAACAATCTGTTTTCCTGGCACTGCAGGTCCCCTCTCCCTCCCACCACCCATCCCCGGTTCCTGAAGGGGTGAAAACCCCTTCAGTAACTTACCTGAGACCCTCGCCGATGTCCCGCGGTGGTTTTCGGGTTGCTGCCGCTCCTACCCTTCATCACATCAGCCGGCGGGGGAGACTGATCCCGCCCGCCGGCTGAGGAGACCTAATGCGCATGCGCGGCAATGCTGCGCACGCACATTACAGCTCTCCATAGGAAAGCATAGAAAATGCTTTCCTATCGGGAATTGAGAGACGCTGGAGGTCCTCACACAGAAAGCCTGTACTATGAATCAGGAAGTGCCCTCTAGTGGCTGTCTAGTAGAAAACTTTATGAAAACTGCAATAATTACAGTTGCAGGGTTAAGGGTAGTGGGAGTTGGCACCCAGACCACTCCAATGGGCAGAAGTGGTCTGGGTGCCTGGAGTGTCCCTTTAAGTAAAACCATGTGCAAATCTTGATCCCAAGAAAAAGTTATGAAATGGAAGCTTGGCACCCCAGGAAAAAGTTATGAAATGCAAGCTTGGCACAATATGTTTTTCAAGAAATAGGTGTCATCCATTCACACATTGATTACCAACACCGATTAGATGCAATAAAGTTTAATGGAAAGACATGAAACAAAGAAGGTCTGTACGCTGTATATAATGCTCTAAAAACCCATGTATTTTGTATGAAACTTACTAAGAACAGAATCCATAGATGGTTCTATTTTATTTTAAAAGATCTCACTAGGCCAGTTAACCCATCTGAATGTAAAATCTGTACTATACTGCTGTAGTCTGCTGTGTGGTAGCACAATGGAAATTTTTATTTTCCTGCAGTGATGATCATGTTATTCTAGGTTATTTTGCAAAGTCCATATAACTGCATGCTGATATATAAAGAAAGACTACTGATAATTTATATTGCGCGGCGTACCTGGTTGAACAGTTCTCTAGGTGCACGTCTATACATAACATTTTCTCACAATTGTGGACATATGTTGTTGAGTTTAAGGGACACTAAGCACCAGAATTATTAATGCTCATCATTTTGAAGTCATTTGGCAAATGCCAGGACTCCACTGATGTCCAAAAGTTCAGGTGAAATTCCCAACAAGCCCAACCTCGGGCAACAGTGATAGGCTGAAAGCACTGAGCTAATCAACATAAGTCAAGCAGCATTAGAGGAGCTGGACTGGGCATCCTTTTATAGCCCAACATTTTGTCAAATTACTTGAAAATGGTTTAATATAAAATCGGATGGGACCAACAGACGCTTTCCACCATAACCACTAAAGTGAGCAATAATTGTTGTGGATCTGTTAATGAAGTTATTCATGGTTTTATTTCATAAACAAATCTAATAAGCATGAGATTTTATATCAAGTGGAATACTCACCATTCATTAGACTGAAGTGAAGGAGAGTCATTCTGCGCTATATGATATAAGGCACTCATTGCATTCATGTTAAACAAAGGAGGTTTCCGTTCCGCTGTGGAATATGATAAACATAAATATGACTCAATTTTGAATACTTTTCTTAACAAATAACTATCAAGCTAAAAAAATGATCATCAAAATCAAAAGCCGTCGTGTGAAGTAAGGGAAAAACGAAGATTACTGGTTGCAATTAAAGTGGCACTGTCATTGTTTTTTTAAAATAAAAAATGTTTGGTCCCTGTATTGCGCTCTCTCTCTTTTTTTCAAAACTTATTTCAAGGTAAAGAAAAAAAAAAGAAAAGTAGTTATTTTATGGGGAATGATTGTAGCCAATGTTTGGCAAATGGTGAAATATGCAATGTTCAATTTCAGCTGCTAAGCTAATTTACACAATCCAGCATTTAAAAGAATCCCAAAAAAGGAAAACTGTAGACATCATGGTCAGAGAAGAACAAAACATCAGTGCCTAGATAATAAGATCCAGTGCCAGTAACAAAATATAGGTTGTTAGCAAGGAGAAGGGTGTATAATCATGACAGTGCCACTTTCAAGTGAAAATACTTGCAGGTGTGTTTTAGTGCTAGTCAGGCAGATATATAGCTGCAGAAATGATTTACACCTTTGGACTAATTTCTTCAGAATTGTATATGAACAAAAGTTAAAGGCAAAATATGTTCTACACTTGTTTGTTACACTAATGACTACTGTATACTAGGATATAATTTTGCATACATTTTAGGAGCACAAGTAAATAGTTTATTTAAATACATTTTTCAATTTATATTGCCTTTAGTTAATTGTATGTACATTAGGACTCACCTAGTTCGATACAAGTGATCCCAAGAGACCAAACATCCACTTTTCCATCATACTGTCCTTCATCCATGGCCAATATTACTTCAGGGGCCATCCTAAAATGTAAATGGTAGTTAGTAGTTCTTGATTTAAAAATAACAGTGCCCCATATTGTTGTTTTGTTTCAGGTAGGCAAATAATGGATTTAATAAGTTGAAATAATATTAATATTGTATTAACCTATGAATGACTGAAATGAAATACAGTTTTTTACATTAATAGTAATTTCCAACTAGATGTAGAAACTCCTATAATGCACCACTTCAGGGGGCTCTTTCCTGTCTAGTACTTCCCCTAGAAGTCATAGTTATATGTATAGTCAAGCAAAGGAGGAGGAAAGGAATGGAATAAAACCAAAGTGGAATCTGGAAGGAAATTTGTCAGGTGAAACACAAACTTTGTTTCCTCCTTGCATGGTGGGAGCCCACAGATTGTGTCCTATGGGATCTTCTACTTAAGCAGGTCAGAACATGAAGCCATCACAAAAACATAGGGTGGGTAGTGTTGGTGACTGAACAGTAGTTACCGCCTCCTGGAGCACCTTCCAGCTAAAAGCAGTGTGAGAATCAAAATGAAAATATTTGGAAAACATATCGAATGACGAGCAAGTGGCTGTATTGCAGACAGGGTTCATAAGAGCCTATTGGTGAACGGTCCATAGGATAGCCAACAGCCTGACTTAGCTGTGAACCTTTTTAAGGGAGGCTCAAAATCTGTTCCACGGTTTTTATGTATAAAAGGTATCAGGATTACATAAACAACTAGAAAAGCTACAATTTCTGGGGAAATTGTGTGAAGCATTCTTGCCTCCACCAGTAGTCTACAACTGGAGTGGGCGGGGTAACTGTTATTTATTTATATAGCACATTTAATTGCAACGTTGTTGCTCAAAGTGCTTCACAGTTACATTAAAACATACATTTATAAAAACATTAGCAGGTGTACAAAAGGCCCTGTCTATGACATCACTTGCTGCTGCAGCCTGACACAGGTCAGAGTATTTTTGCGGTTGCAATCTTCAAACGGTCGTATTTTAAAAACTAAATCCTACAGCGAAGAGCTTTATATTGTGAGAATCACAAGACCCAGACCTACATTTTGATGCATAGTATGTCTCTGAGATATTAACAATGAAGGCACAGTCGCAGTTTAGAAATTGCCCTTCAAATGTGAGCTTTGCAGAGTGGAGTTTTAATGAATGTCAATGGACGGCGTGAGTTGCAAACAAATGGTCATATTGTGAAAACTATCAGGACTATAGCTGAAATTTTGATATAAGATTTGTGTAGGTGGGCTTGAAAATGAGGGAGTGGTGGCAGTTTAGAAATCATGTCCTGATTTTTCAGCTTTTGCCAGCTCCCACTCTAGCTTTGAACATTTTGCCATTCATTCCTATGGGACCAATTTTGCCTCGAGAACGACGATATTCCGTGAACCATTCGGCGAAACGTTCCACAAAGTAATAGCACACTAATCGGGAACAATCCGCACGTTTTGGTATATTTTTTGTCTATGTAGTGTAAAAACTGTGGGAGGAGTTAGGGTGGTAAATGTGGCTATAATAATAAGAATAATATATATGTGTGATAACATTAAGTGGTCTTGCTATGCAAGAACACTTAATAATAAGGATTAACTGATAACTAGCAGGATAATGCCTCACTCATAATATATAGTTCATCCATTCACTAACTGTAACCGGAAAAAAATATGTGCAAATGTAGCTAACTATAGACTGTACGTGGTTCCTTTAACCCCTTAAGGACCAAACTTCTGGAATAAAAGGGAATCATGACATGTCACACATGTCATGTGTCCTTAAGGGGTTAAAGCAATACTAGTACAATAGCTTAAATGTGCAACTCTTTGAATATCATCTCCAGTGGACTACTATTTGTAGGCTGCTCAGACATCAAACAGTCTTACAAATAACTACATTTAGTCACAGTTAAGGAAAAATAGATAAAATACATTCAATTACTTACCAATATGGTGTCCCAACAAATGAATTGGCAGGAGATGCTATTGATGCAGATCCAAAGTCAGCAAGTTTCACCTGTCCTGGCTCTGTGAGAAGGATATTACCTGCCTTGATATCTCTAAGGAGGAAATGTTGTTGTTACAATGGTGAAAAGTAAACCACGCCGGCCTATGTTTCTCCATGCCGTATTGATGAATACAATTGTGGTGTATATTGTGGTGTATATCTATCTATCAAAATAGAGCTTGTGCTTTTGTGCTTAGAAGAGGAAAGACAGGAAAAAAGTTAAATTCCACCAGATTCTGCCTTTTCGCGCTTGCTGCCATCTGTGGAAAAGAGTCCTCATATCCTAATATGTACTCAACACCACAACAGGTATCAGAAGACTAATGCCTATTTCTCTGTAATGCTACGCTCCCGAAAGGTAAACACCAAGTATATAACCACTACAATAACCATAACTAGTGCTGTACTGGTTATGGTGTGAGGAATGTCTTGGTACCCCTTTATTGTAAGTAGTCAAACTGTTTGCTAATGGATTGACCTTGTACCTGGTATCTGCTTGGCACCAGTCACTGCTCAGTACAGAGCTTAACTCAGGAGAGCTATCAGAGACTAAAAGTTAAGATTTTTGCTCTCCACAAAAGGCAGTGAGCAGTGTCTGGTGGACCCAATGTAAGTAGTAAAACAAGGGGGGCACTACTAGCTCCATAACCACTACAAGGTGCCCTATTGGTTATGGTGTTTCTATAAGTAGCCATATGTTTAGTCAATTAACAGAGATAATACAATGAATATTATTCACCTGATGGTTACATACATACTAAGTTACATAACTAATGCACAATAAATGTGGATAGCTTTACTTTTTTTGTTGCTAATGTTTCAAGCTACACTGAACATAATACAAATACTGTAGCATTTTTTTACATTTTTATTATGGGATCAGAGTATCATCATGAAAGATAGCATTAGTTAAAGGACCAATGTAGTACCAGGAAAAAAAAAAAAAACTTGTTTTCCTGGTACTATAGGGTCATTAGGTCGTCCCTCCTCCCCCCCACCCCCTCAGGGCCCCCATGCCTCTGGGCTGAAGCGGTGATATCCCCTGCAGCCACTTAACTTTCTCTAGCGCCGGGCTCCCTCGGCGCTGGTGACCTCTCCTCCCCCTGCTGACGTCAGATCCGAATGTGCATGCGCACGCATTCAAACCGCCCATAGGAAAGCATTACTCAATGCTTTCCTATGGACGTCCAGCGTCTTCTCACTGTGAGAATCGCGGAAGCGCCTCTAGTGCTTCTGAAAGTGCTATGTTTTCAGCTGAAGGGTTAAAACTAGAGGGGCCTGGCACCCAGACCACTTCATTGAGCTGAGGTGGTCTGGGTGCCTATAGGGGTCCTTTAAGCAGTTCATTTTTCACAGAGTCTCAAATCAGGCACACAAAATTAGATTGACAACCAAAAACATTACAATTAACATTAAAGGGACATTATGGGCATCAACAGAACTTATTAGATTGTCATTCAAAATTATATTTATCTTTGTATAAGCAAAGAAAAACAAAAAAAAAAGAATTGCACCTTTTTGCAGTATAAGCCAGCCCCTTTTTTACACCGTGTTCCTGGACTGCCCTGTGCCATGAAGTACGTACTCACCCACTGACAGCAGTGAGACAGAGCATGCATCAAAGGACAGCCAGGAATATATATGGTGATTAGTACTCCAGCACATATGTCGGTTTATTAGTCAGCTATCTTTCTTTTTATAATTTCTCCTGCAGGTGAGCACTACTGAACAAAGAAACCATTAACTTGAAACTCACATCTTGTCAATGCGTGCTATAAGGGCTATATACTCTAACTGCCTGACATACTCTGCATTTAATATTCATGGACTGCATCCTTTCCCTTTAATACTGCAGCTTTCTGCCATTGTTACTTGGTTTCCCTTAAAGAGTTTACCTGGGAGCACTCAAATCCCTGCACTGCGTCTGCTCTCTCTACTACACACAATTGTTGCTTCACTCTCTTTTGTTCCAAAAGAGAAACTGGTTGAAGGCTGACAAGTACATGACAGAGTAAGAACTGCTTGTTTGAAGAAACAAAAAGGAAAACGTGTATCTATGTTTACAAACGCACAAAAACTATTTATACAACTGCAAAGCAGTGATGAAAGGTAATGCACATTAAATATGAGAGGATCAGTTTTGACACATTGTTAACGGTGATATAATGACATATCTGTCAACATCCTTCTTTAGGCTTTGATCAAAGTGATCTCCAATGCACTGGGGATGAATGTGCCACAACAGCAAATATATATATTGTGAGCTGTTGCCTGAGGTCTAAAGAGCATAATGCCCTAGTCCCATCCATAAGTGGAGGCACTGAAACTACACTGCATATGTCAAATAGAAAAAGTAAGGTAAGGTAAGGTAAGTTGTGGAAAATCACGCATTAGAGACCGTTGCAGCTTGCTTAAATGGACAGCACTGATAACGTCTTCATCAATAGGTAAGATGCTTACTCTTCCAAAAGAGTTTTATTTAGCCTTTATTGTCGCTTCAACAAGAAAGGAAATTGCAATATTGGCTCACCAAACTCTTGGCAGACATAGAAAACTAATCTTAATTTCCATAGGGGCAGACATTACTTACCGATGGATCAAGTTATGAGAATGCAAATATGCTAAACCCTGCAGTGCCCCATGTGTGATAGCGGCTATCTCAACTTCTTGCAATGGCTTTTTATGTACTGAAAAACAAAAAGTGTTAAAGTTGAAACATTTAAAATGCATCAATGTGTCAGAATATCCATTTCAGGTAAAGTAATTGTGCCTGTTCCATCAAAATCCCCTAACCAGTGAAAATCCCCTATCCTCGTCACGTCCGGTGAGGGAAATCAGCTGGATCCTGCGCTGCACATGCGTGCTAGCACTCCTACTACTCCACAGCAAGGTCTTGGAAGGTAAGTAAAGCTAGTTTTACACTTTCATTATAGTTAGTGCATTCACTAAGCTTAGGCACACGGGACATTTAGGGTTAAGTGAGGGTTTAAATTAGGGTTAGGCAAGTTATTTTAACCTCTCTAACACTCTATTCTAACCCTAACCCTTGGGGTAAGGGTTTCAATAAAGTTTGAAAAATCCCAATTTATAGATATTCCCCTAATGTGAAATATCACTAAAAAAACAAAAGACCCTAAACCTAACCCTAATTTAAACCCTTAAATTAACCCTAAATGTCCCATGTCCTAAGCTTGGTGAATGCACTAACTATAATGAAAGTGTAAAACTAGCTTTACTTACCTTCCAGTACCTTGCTGTGGAGGAGTAGCACAGTGCTAGCACGCTTGTGCAGCACAGGATCCAGCTGATTTCCCTCCCCGGAAGTGACGAGGGTAGGGGATTTTTACGGGTAGGGAAATTTGATGGAACAGTTGCTGAAGATAAATCCTCAGCTGTTGTAAAATAGCAACAATTCCTTTGAGGAAATAGGTGGCAAAGCATCATGGGAGTTGAAGTTCTGCAACAGCTGAGGAACGGTCTTTGTCCACTTCTACTGTTGTGTAAATAAAACAAAAACAAATAAATCCTACTAATATTTACCTTCTAGTAAGTCTGATGCAGACCCTAGACAATATTCCATTACCAGCTAAGAACCGAAAAAGAAAAAGAAAAATACATTAATCCACAAATACTAATAGCGATAGTGGTGCTACAATTTTCTAATCTCCTAGTACAATGAATAGTTTAAGATTAATCACAATAACTACATTTCGGAAAATAGAATATACATTGCTTAGAATTCCCACTCACCATTTGCATTTGGTTATTGAAAATGTAGATATCTACCCATGGTGAGTATACTATGGCTTGCAGTGGAAATTAAGGCCTGGCTAGCAGCAAATGTGTTCACATTTTAGTACTATATTTGCACACATGTACAGATGAATAAATTCAAAAACACACTTTTTCAGTGTGGAATTTTTAAGTTCTATATAATGCAATTCTCAATTACGGATAGGTTACATATTTTCCCCCTTTTTTCCAGTATTGCACATAAAAAAAACCCCCAAAACAATCTAAATCCCAGCAAAATCTTGAAACACAATGGAATGAAAAGCTCCTTACCCATGCTGTGTGCTCTCTCAAATAGCAACCTTTGTACTCTATACTGTTGGGATGTTGTATCCTTTGGAGGAACTTCACTTCTTTGATGATATCTTGCCATTTCTGTAAAGGATAGACACATTTCTCAATGACCGAAAATTACAGCAGTGTGTTTTAGAGCTCCTCAAATTCACAACGGTTTCATATGAATTTAAAATTTTGCGTAAAATTAAAATTTTGGCAACTTAGGGTCACTTGGCCTGAATTTGGGAGTGAATGCGGTGAGCGGTCCTTTCCCAATAACTGCAAACTAGGAAAGTAAATTTATGGGGAGCTTGTTGTGATCGCATTTGTGCTATGTTCCTTAAAAGGTCAGATGCTTAAAGTGGCTGTTATTACTATTTCTGCTGAACATAAGCTAGGAGTGGAAGGCAAAGTGGAAGCACCCACAGATTCTTTGGCTTTAACCACTACAATCATTTGTAGTGGTTATGGTGCTTAGAGTGCCCATTGTAAAGTTAAATATGTGCAACACTAATTCTTGTTTCTCCTTACAACATTTGGGTTAAATCATTCATATGAGCTACTGTGGCAGCATTTCATCTACATTTTCTACTGTATACCAGCATTTTGTATTTTAATGCAAAAAAAAAAAAAAAATCCCCCTGAAAATTGAATGTAATATTTTCAGGACTGCAGTTTGACAGTCTATTCAACACGCCAGGGAAATATTATTTATAAAACAAATGTTTTGTTGACAGGGTGATTATTTCTCATTTACAGCTCTCAAAGGAACATGGCCCAGGGGAAATGAACAGGACAACTTTATACTGAATACAAGCTTAAGAGAAAGATTGATAATTGTATGACACTAGCTATACATACACCTAAAGTCTGAAGTTAAATGGACACTCTAATCGCCAAAACCACTAGAGCTTTATGCAATGACTTATTGGCTGCCATTATGATAATGCTGAAGTTTAATTTCTCAATTGTACATACAGCTCAATGAGGACACAGTATGAATTAAACAAATGGCTCAAGAACTGACATTTTTAGACCTATCAACAGAGATAAAGCTTCTAAGCTAGCTGCTACAATTTGCTACAGCAATTAGCAAAAGTTGGCAATGAACTTTGCTGAAATTATAGTTCAGTTACTTTGCAAAAATCAGATCTTTAATTTTGGTCAAGTTTTCCTATTTATTCCCCCCTCCCCCTTTTCGCATAAAACTTCTCACAGATAGTCATGTTTGCTTCCATGATTTATTTTTGTGCATAGTTTTTTTCTGTCCCATCCACCACAGGTTGGCAAACTTTGCTGAAATGTTTAAGTAAAACCAATACCATGTATCACTACTATTTTGTATTTTTAACAGTTTTTGGTCATGTCCCTACCTCCCCCACATATCTCAATTTTTGTTTTAAAATCCCAAACTATTAGCCAGCGACTAAATATGTACACAAATTTAGAAATGAGAATGCAAGTAAAAGTCTACAATTAACACACTTTAGAAAACTCTAAATACCTCATTGGACTGCTTTCCACTGTAGGACATTTTCTTGATGGCCACCACCTCATTGGTACGCACATCATGTGCCTAAAAGAAAATATTTAATTATAAAACAAAGCAAAAAAACACACACCACAATTTCAAATTAGCATATTTGTTTATATGTTGTATACTATACACTAATGCAAACCTACTACAAATTATAACATTTCATTGCCATTTGCTCATCTAGCCTTTACTGAAGTTTAGTTTATAAGAAAACAAAATAAATCTTTGTACAGATTGTAGTCGAAAATAGCTACAAAGGTCTCAGTTGTTTATACACATTCGAATGTATATATTTTCATAGGGTTATTCACTAAAGAATGGATTGACAGTGATTAAAATATAATTTTTAATATTGATGCAAAAATATTTTAAAAAGTGGACATGGACACATTTTCTAGAGTGATTATTTTGGCCTACAATTTGCAGATGACATGGGCATTTCTAGGCATTTCACATTTTAGTGAAAAACCTGGTGGGTATCATGATAATTTTGTCTGCTCAAAAGAGTGGAGGCATAAATTACACAAAAAGTTCATGTGCCCAGAAGGGAGACAGCTTGTCGTACCAACATGTGCGTGACTTATTGAACTGATAGAATAGGAAAATAAAATTTGTGGAACAGTGGGTTATGGTTAGAAATGTAGACTACAATTAAGAGACTCTCTGAAAAAGGTTTAACTCTTGAGAAATGGGGGCAAAAAGCGCATTTGTGACAGTGCTGTCCTCCGATTGGAGATTCAAGTTTGTCCCAGATCTCAGTGGAAGTGCCTTTAGTGGCTGTCAGCAAGACAGTCACTAGAGGCATATTTAACCTTGTAATGTAAGCAATGCTTTATGTCGCAGGGTTAAAACTAAATTACCACTGCATTAAGACTAAGATGTCTGGGTGCCTTTAGTGGTCCTTTAATACAATGAAACACTTTGTAAGGAATGACTAAATTGTGAAATGAAAAGGGCCCCAGTAGGGGCTGAGGAAAACTTTCTATTCTGTCCAACAGTTTTGAACTTTGTGAGAAAGGGGTTCAAGGTTAAGCAAGGAAAAACAATGAATTATTCAAAGTAAAATAATTATATGATGTATAAGGAGTATTATTGCGATGATTATAGAAGTGTGAACTTAGATGGGGAGACAATTGAAGCTGCTTGGATAGATGGGCAAGGGTTACAGACATGGAAAAAAAAATAGGGGTTGAGTGCAGAGATGTACGGAGAAGAAGCAGAATTGTTGAATTAAAAATGTTAGAAGGGGGAACCACAAAAAGAGACTAGCTCAAGGTACCATTAACATGAGTGGCAATCCTGTAGGGGTAAGCCTGGATACACGACTGCATGATGAACCAAGGCCTTTGGTTATATCTCAATTTAAAAAAAATACAATTAAAATAAATAAAGAGATATGTGATACTGATTCATTTCCAGCACATAGAAATTAGTGCATTTATATAAATAACAATGCAAAATTAAATTAAAACCACCCCTTGATGTGTGCTTGCTACAAATCAGATCTGTGGAACACAAGTGGCTGTGATTTATTGGCTATTCACCAATACTTTTATTGCAAGCATTGTGGTCATATAATCCCTGCTCAGATGGGATATGTCAGGTTTTATCAGCTCAGGTATATAGTGACAAGTTACTGTACAATAGAGGAGTATGTGTACAACATGTTTTGAAAATGTAGATGTAGTAAAACCTCAATACTCATTAAATACTCAAAGAGCTGAAGTGGTCTGGGTGCCTACAGTGTCCCTTTAAATAAACACACCAAGCTCGCTGTACCGTTTATGATGTCAGGAATGGCTTAGCAACCCACCTACACCCTCCCATAGTAAGTAGGGAAACTGTTTCTGACATGAGGTCAGCCGGGGAAAGCACTACTTTTGCCGAAAAAGCCAGACGTTCCTAAAGGGGCTTAAATAACTGGCTGAGTACAATCAGCTGATGCTGTAAGCCAACAAGTTACGCCTTGCACCACCTGTACACTACTCACCACTTCCACTAATAATGCCAGAGAGGTCAGCAGACTTAAGATCCTAAGCAGGCTTATCTCATTGGCTGAGAGTGCTCAGCCGACACTTTCAGCCAATGAGTTAAACCCTCCAAAGCCGGTACAAAAATTCCTTTAGACCACCAAGGTGTTAATAGCCATGAAACTTTTTTTCAGTCTAACCAATGAGAAAGTAGTTGTGATGTCAGGGTACATTTTTTAAATAAAATATATATATAAAAAAAATTCTTACAAAATAGACTGCTCCAAAGCTCCCATGGCCAATTTCACGGAGATCAGTAAAAAGCTTTTCTGGATCTTCCCTGAAGAAGAGTTCCGCTATATCTGGGTCCTTCAGACTTCCAGCTCGACTCGTTGACGGCATCCTGCCTGAGCAGTCTGCCGTCTAACTATCTGGGCTTGCAGTTCTGACGCAAGTCTTGGTTCATCTGTGTAGACTGCACTTCTGCAGCATGGATAACTGAAAGAAAAATGTGAGCCATCAGTGATCTAACCGTATCTGAATACTATATATCATGTTAGAAATTTAGAAATACAAACTATATTTGTCATTATAGAAGGGAAACCTACTAATTGTCAAATGTAACAGTGCTGTGAAGACATCTACAGTCCCAATTCAATCCAAGTACTGAACATGTAATATTATATTCATTTCACATTTTAATTAAATCTCTATTTTTTATTTGTCCTTTGTTGAAAAGTTCAAAAAGGCTCTATCCCCCTTTTCTTTAATTGAAACCAAGAAAATATATTAGTCAAACACTAGCCTCAGATTGATACAGAAAAATTGCTTTCCATGGCCACATATAGGACAAACCATTCCTCAGAGAAGAAAGAAGACTATAGGTAAATGATGTATTGACAGATTTCTAAATGTTTATTTTATTCCTATGTTTTTATTTTTTTGCAAACACTTGACAACATTGGACATCCGTAAATATTATTATCTTTAAAAACAGTTATAGGCCAATATACTAGTACGGTATACAGAACTAAAAATGTAGTTGAACCAGAAGAATCAAAATTTAAACATTTCCTTTCTATAGGAAATGTTGCATTCAAACAACCTATTCCAAATTCAGAATGTAAAAAAAACAACAACAAAAAAAACAATAGACAATAAATCTAGAAATACAACAACAAAAAGAAGCTGGCGGGAGCTAGCAGAGGGTCACTGAATACTCTGTTGCTGAAAGAATGTTCTTCAGATGAACAGTGATTATGTCATGCCGTTCCATCTTTTAAGAAACATGAGATTATAACAAAAAGGACATTGTTAAAACTGCAAATGCAAAAGTCCCATAATGCATCACATTCTACATCTGCTAAATCACAGCACCCAGAAAAACAAACAAAAAAAAAAAAACAATCAAAGTGACACTAGCATTTATAATTTACACAGAGTAAGAAAAAAAAGAGTAGTTTTGCAAATATCCACAAATTATTAATCTAACAATGCTTATAGATTCTTTAAGTGAATGCAATGATTCTCACGTATACAGTGATAACTTGCAAGTGATTGCAATGCTCAGAACTAGACATCACAAAGAAATGATGGCACTAATCAAAGAATATCTACCTACTACTGCTGTGTGCAACACCCTAGTAAATTGCTGCTATACAGAAATATGCCTCCATTCCAGTCGAACACCATATACACCAAAAACACACTCCCATGGCATCATGCATGAAAAATGTGACTGTAACCTACCCAGGTTGTTGTTGTTATTTTTAATTTTGTAACCCTGTGCACACCCTATAAAGGTTACGGATGCCTCACTTCCTTTATTGATCCACCATCTTCCCAAGTGTATTTTGTTTCAAATACCTCTCCTGGTTTTTTTTTTGTTTTGTTTTTTTAAAGGAGCTATTCTAACACACAATTTGGAAAGAAGCCTATCATTAGAAGTTTTAAACCTTTATTTAAAAAGAAAACTAAACACACCCCAATATCAATACACACGTCTTCTAATAAAGAGAGCAAATATATAATATGCTTTACTTTTAACCCAATGTTTTCGGGATGCGATATTCAGATCTCCATAAAGCTGAAGGAAAAAAAAGTCTGTTTTGATTGAGAAAGGAAATACAGGTTTCCCTTTTCTGACTGAAGATGAAAATAGATGTTTTGAAAACGGGATATTGCAAATCTTAATAATACAGGTACTACCCTGAACCAGAGGGTTTTAACAGAAACACTGAGCAATAACTAATTTTGAAAACGTTTGCAAATGGGTATCACACAGCTCATTAATTTACGCTGCGAACTATGAATACTTTTTCTTAAAGTGTTACTCTAAACACCATGACTCCTTTCTACTTTAAGTAGAAGTGGTCATGACAGAAGGAATCCGTTTGTGACCTCGTTTTTTTTTTTTTTTTTAAATAGGGTTACTCTAAGAATGACCATATTTATTTGGAACACAGTATCCAACGTTTCGTTTTGGGTTGAAATGTTGCTGGATACTGTGTTCCAAACAAATATGCCCTTTAGAGCTCTGGGGTTTGCCTGGACTTTCCTTTCTCTACTTGTCATGGAATTGAAATATAAACCTAGTCAAAAGATATTAGGGGAAAGTTTGAACTACTTGTCTTATGTATTTTTCCTACAAGTAACAAAGCAAAATACATAGCTACCCAGAAGAAAAATATTATTATAATTATTTATTTTTTGCAGCATTCTGCAGTAGGGATCGACCGATTATCGGTTTTACCGATATAATCGGCCAATATTCGGTATTTTCGGCAATATCGGTATCGGCCAATAAGGATACCGATATTGCCGATAATACCTCCCAGGACCGCCAGGCTCATTACAAGCCCGGCGGTCCTGGGGGGGGCGGGCAGCAAGCGTTTACTCACCTCCCAGCAACTCCTCCAGCTCCCCAGTGTAAATCTCGCGAGACCCGCGGCCAGCTCTGACGGCCGCGGGTCTCGCGAGATTTGGAGTGACTTTAAAGTGTCACTCTAAAAACTACAATACAACTTTTCATAATTAGAAAAGTGACAGTACATCTAGCACCCAGAGCCAACTCTCTCAATTTCTGAGACGAAGATAGAACTACAGTAACGGGTAAAACATTGCTGCAGCTCTAAGACAGACTCTCAGAATAGTCAGTCAAATAGACAGAATGTTCAGATCCAACTACCAATGTAATTTTTTTCTAATTTGCAGACGCTGCACGCGCATGTCACATGCACAGCTTTCTCTCCCTTTTCCCAGGAGTGGGAGCTGATCAGTGCATATTGTCCAGTTTATCAGGTTGTGTAAAACGTATATAGTGGATCAGTGGAACCTCTCATGCGGGGTACATTATTAATGAAAGTCAGATAAAGGTTATGATGTCGCAAGAGCAGGAGAACAATCCAGTATCAGATGGGGAGCAGAATAAAACAACACATATGCATAACATCAGTAGTAAACTATTTGTAACTGCTGTAGAAACTACACAGTAATTTAAAATATCATATATTATAGTCAAGTTATGTATACTACATTTGTGAAGTAAAGCACGGGTGTAGATTGAGTAGGCCTGGCTTGCAATCTCTGTTCCAGTTCATCCCAAAGGTGTTAAATGGGGCTGTGGTCAGCCATGTCTTTATGGACCTTGCTTTTTGCACTGTGGCACACTCATGATGGAATAAGAAATCAACTTCCCCAAACTGTTCCCACAAAGATGAAAGCATAGCATTGCCCAAAAGGTCTTGGTATGCTGAATAATTTCCTTTCACTGGAAGTAAGGGGTCTAGTCCAACCCCTGAAAAACAGCCCCATAACATTTTCCCTCCTCCATCAATCTTTACAGTTGGCACAATGCAGTCAGACATGCAATGTTCTCCTGGCATGCACCAAACCCAGACTCGCCACTCAGACTGCCAAACAGAAGCATTATTCGCCATTCCACAGAACACGTTTCCACTGCTCCAGAGTAAAGTTTCAGCGTGCTTTACCCCATTCAGTCTGGAGTTTGGCATTGTACTCAGTATTGAGAGGCAGTTGCATGGCCATACAAACCCATTCCATGATGCTCACACCAAACAGCTTTTGAGCGGATATTTATGCCAGTGTAAGCTTGGTACTCTTTAGCTATGGAATCAGCAAACGGTTGCCAACATTTACACACCATGTGCCTTAACACACAGTGACCCCCCGATCTGTGACTTTACATGGATTTTAGATTTGTGGCGGAGTTCCTGCTGCTGTTCCTAAACGCATCCACTTTCCAATAATACCACTTACAGTTGACTGTGCAATATCTAGCAAGGATGAAATTTCACAAACTGACTTTTTGCAAACAACCTATAATAGAGCCACGATTGAATTCATGGAGTTCTTCAGAAAGACCCATTTTTCCCCACAACGGTTTATAAATGCAGACTTCATGATTAGGTGCTTGATTTTACACAATTGTGACAATGGGTGTCAATGAAACACATAAATTCAATAAATTAAGAGGTGTTTCCCAATACTTTTGTCCATACATACATATATATATATACACACACACACACACACACACACACACCTTTAAAGAAAACGCTCCAAACATCATACCCATGCCCGGTGTCCACATTATCATATGATACATAGTCAATTGTTTGGGGTTATGATGCTTGGAGTGTTTTTTTTTTTTTTTTTTTAAAGGGATACATTAGGCAGTATTTGACCCCCTCCAGAAGAGCCAAAATATAGCCAATCACCTGGAACATTTTGCCATTTTAGTGTAGCTGACGTCCTCCTCAGTTTCCTGTACAAAACTGTTCAGCAATCTTATTTTAGTAAAAATTTACACTATCCTGGACAAAACAAGCACACTGCAACGTCATGGTGTTTAAAAAGAGGAGATGGTAGATCAGCAGCTCTGCCCTCAGCATCTTGTAATGAAGTATGCGGTCTACGTGCCGTGGTGTGACGGAAATATGAACCCAGTCCCTGGCATCTAGTAAGGAATTGTGTTGCCATCAGTGTGAAGTTGTGTCAGTCATACGGAGGTATCTTGATGCTTGTTGCTTCAGTTTATGAGTGGTGCGAGGATAGCCGTCACTTCCACTGCATCAAGTAGAGAGCCCCTGGACACTAGCGATAAGTTCATAAATAACCCTACAATGTGTGTACTTGTGTCTGTTTATATTCAAATGTGAGCGGGCTAGTTGTGTGTGTAGCTAGTTACGTGCAAGCAGCTAGTTTGGAATGTGTATGATAGAGGATTATGTGCTATGGCTGTGAGTTTGGTCAGTTAAATCTATGACCTATAGTGCATTATGTAAGATAAAACATTTTCCCGATTCACAACTTTTGTTCCTGGACAAAAAGTTCTAATATTAGTGATGCTCTAAAATTTAGTCCGAAAACGGGCCTATCCACAAAAAAAATAAAAATAAATTTTAATATTTGTAGTGCATAGTTTAACAGACATGATTGCATTAAAAATTCAGATGATTATATATCACAATGAAAGATAGGAATGATAATATGAAAAGTCAAGAATACTGCACTTGGGACAGGGGAGGGGTGGAGAACACTATGGGACAAGGGTGGGGGAGGGGTGGAGAACACTATGGGACAAGGGTGGGGGAGGGGTGGAGAACACTATGGGACAAGGGTGGGGGGGGAAGAACACTATGGGACAAGGGGTGGGGGGGGAAAGAACACTATGGGACAAGGGGTGGGGGGGGGAAAGAACACTATGGGACAAGGGGTGGGGGGGAAAGAACACTATGGGACAAGGGGTGGGGGGGAAAGAACACTATGGGACAAGGGGTGGGGGGGAAAGAACACTATGGGACAAGGGGTGGGGGGGAAAGAACACTATGGGACAAGGGGTGGGGGGGAAAGAACACTATGGGACAAGGGGTGGGGGGGAAAGAACACTATGGGACAAGGGGTGGGGGGGAAAGAACACTATGGGACATGGGGTGGGGGGGAAAGAACACTATGGGACAAGGGGTGGGGGGGGAAAGAACACTATGGGACAAAGGGTGGGGGGGAAAGAACACTATGGGACAAGGGGTGGGGGGGAAAGAACACTATGGGACAAGGGGTGGGGGGGAAAGAACACTATGGGACAGGGGTGGGGGAGGAGAACACTATGGGACAGGGGTGGGGGAGGAGAACACTATGGGACAGGGGTGGGGGAGGAGAACACTATGGGACAGGGGTGGGGGAGGAGAATACTATGGGACAGGGGTGGGGGAGGAGAACACTATGGGACAGGGGTGGGGGAGGAGAACACTATGGGACAGGGGTGGGGGAGGAGAACACTATGGGACAGGGGTGGGGGAGGAGAACACTATGGGACAGGGGTGGGGGAGGAGAACACTATGGGACAGGGGTGGGGGAGGAGAACACTATGGGACAGGGGTGGGGGAGGAGAACACTATGGGACAGGGGTGGGGGAGGAGAACACTATGGGACAGGGATGGGGGGGAGAACACTATGGGACAGGGATGGGGGGGAGAACACTATGGGACAGGGGTGGGGGGGAAGAACACTATGGGACAGGGGTGGGGGGGAGAACACTATGGGACAGGGGTGGGGGGGGAGAACACTATGGGACATGGGCGGGGGGGAAGAACACTATGGGACAGGGGCGAAGAACACTATGGGACAGGGGGGGAAGAACACTATGGGACAGGGGGGGAAGAACACTATGGGACAGGGGCAGGGGAGGAAGAACACTATGGGACAGGGGCGGGGGGGAAGAACACTATGTGACAGGGGCGGGGGGGAAGAAGAACACTATGGGACAGGGGCGGGGGGAAGAACACTATGGGACAGGGGCGGGGGGAAGAACACTATGGGACAGGGGCGGGGGGGAAGAACACTATGGGACAGGGGCGGGGGGGAAGAACACTATGGGACAGGGGCGGGGGGGAAGAACACTATGGGACAGGGGAGGAGGGGAAGAACACTATGGGACAGGGAAGGAGGGGAAGAACACTATGTGACAGGGGAGGAGGGGGAAGAACACTATGTGACAGGGGAGGAGGGGAAAAACACTATGTGACAGGGGAGGAGGGGAAAAACACTATGTGACAGGGGAGGAGGGGAAAAACACTATGTGACAGGGGAGGAGGGAAAGAAAACTATGTGACAGGGGAGGAAGGGAAGCACACTATGGGACAGGGGAGGAGGGGAAGCATACTATGGGACAGGGGAGGAGGGGAAGCATACTATGGGACAGGGGAGGAGGGGAAGCATACTATGGGACAGGGGAGGAGGGAGGAAAGAACACTAAAAAAGAGGGAAGGGAGAGGAACACTAAGGGGGACAGAGGAACACTAAGGGGGGGCACTAAAAGAGAAGGGACGTTTTTCATATTAGATTAAATTAATTAAAAACGCTAATATTAATAAAATTATAATTTGTAAAATCGTTTGGGGGAAAAAGTCATTCGGTTTTTGCCAAGGGCATCCTGAATTTTCGGTTTTGGACCAGAATTTTCATTTCGGTGCATCCCTATCTACTATTTGTGAAATTTTTCAAGACCTAAAATAAGTAATTGGTAACTCCATAAGTGACCTTGTCTTGAATCTATACATTACAGTAAGTGTGGCATTTTAGATAAGGGAAAAACATTATGAACATGGATGATAAGATAAGGCACTACAAAACATCAGCACCAGGTAATCAACCTAAGTGTTAATGACAGGAACTTTAATAAACTGTGTAAAAGCAGCAGACAAGTCACACAAATATAACATGATAACATTTAACTAATCAAGATGAGAGCACACCTGCATACCAGGTCCCAATTACTTTCATGGACATACAGAGTGCACGTTATGTTACAGTCTACATGTGGGGAGGAAAGCTTTAGCTCACAATAAGACATAAGGCATTTCAACAATGAAAGAAATAATTTGCATAAGTTTTCTAATGTGAACAACGTTATGTACTCCAAAGCAGAGAGCCACATGCAGTGCGGTGGCATGGGGGAGCAATGGAAGGTAGTTTTTACTTTTGTAAATCTGTCCCTTGGGGCCACCGCCATCTACTTTTTCAAGATACTGTTCAGCTAATGGCGCTTCATCTATGTGGAGCAATCGTCAGTGCTGTACTCTTGTACATTTGCGAGAATACAACACTGATGTCTATGGAGGTTCCAGCAAGTTTGCAGGATCCTCCGTAGACAGAGCCCTTTTCCCCTTATTAGTCACTAGTGTCAGCTGAAGGCCTCATAGCAGTAGCTCTGCCTTTTTGAAGAAGAAAAAATACATAAGACAAACTAGTCCATACCATGTCTTATTCTATCTTTGCAGTGAAATTCAAACAGTCACTTTGAGCATTTCATAGAGATTTTATCTTGAAATTCTCATTTTGGGGCAGAGAGCTCGACAGAGATGCTTTAAAGAAATTGGTTATGATGCACCCTTTGCTTGCAGTCTGGCAATGTTCACATTTCGCTATAAACAAGTCTCTAGTGGCTGTCAGACTGACAGACACTACAGGCCCTTTCTCAACAAAGATACAGTATTTGAATATCACAGGTCTTCACATATAGTGTCATCATGCACAGCATGATACTGCCAAACGCTTGGAATATTTTTCATAAAGAAGCATAATATTCAATGCTTCTCTGATTGCCACCCGTGCTATGTAACTGCAATATATCTCTGGATAATTGTACCATGGGTGGAGAGACTGCTTTGTGGAGACACCGTCTCGGTGCTGTATTACAGGTGAATTTAAAGAACTCTTGCCTTTTTTGTTTTTGTTTTTTTAAATGTATTATTAAATAGTGGACACCAATCTACAAAAAAAAAAAAAAAATTAAGAAAAAATACGTAGGTTAACACGTGTGTTCTCCTTTAAGGATTATAAAAAAATATTATCTAAATATCGGTGTACTGTTTTGTTCCACATAAATAATGATGGAGTATTTAACTAGTCTATTTTTATGATCTTGTTTAGTGGGACATATCTGGAATCCTTCTGATTATACACGCTGTCTTGGAGTCAAGATTTCATTCCAAAAATGAGTAAGACTTGTGTAGCAATAGCTACCACACCCTATATTAATGAATATCCTTGCGTGAAAGGTTTTTTTTTCCCCTTTCCAAATCTATTTTAGTGCAGCTGTTACCCTTAAAGAAGCAAAGCACACACAAAAAGTACAGAGCTTTCTGATAAATCTGATATACAGAAGTTCAGCAAGTGGTCAACTGTATACAAGTATCACAACAGAATTTACATTAGTTACAGTAAAATAATAGAAGTATTTCACATTCATTCAAAATTGATCACTGTTGCCTGCTTCTGTTCATTAAAGTGACAAAAGTACTAATAGTATACAACTTATGTTCCTTGCATAGCTTATAGGGTTTCCTGTTTCCATATCCCGAACAAGGCATCTTATTTGCAGATAAAAGCCCCCCCCATCCCTTCAAGTGATGTCAGTGCAATAAGTTGATAATTCACCCTTCTTAGACAAGTACTTGTATGGTGTGCATGTGCATGTGCATGTGTATGTGCGATGATCGCTAAAACCCATGTTTACCAAGATACCTCTTATTGCAGCTAGGGGGAGTGACGTCTGTGGAGAAAGATCAGGTTGAGAAAACAATGAAATTTGCCTCAGTGGTGGAACAGAGGTGTGCTTATGATTATTTCTTTAAAGTTTTAGGAGGAAAGACTGGGATAGGAAGGGTTACTCTAATCAAAACCCTACCATATTTTATATCTGAAAAACTCACTGCAGTGAAATGTCAATGGCAAGTGAACATTTACCTCTAGCTAGCAGAAAATAACCAATAGTGAGTGTGCCATGGACCCCCAGGTTTTAAACTGCAAATATCGTTTAAGACGAGGCTAATAGCATAGGACCTGAACATTTTTATTCCAGTTTTAGTACATTTTGCAACCTACGGACCAACAAGATCTATAAAAATTAACTAGCAATTTATTTAACAAAATATATTATTAAAGCAAAACTGTCAAAGATTTCTGTAAAGCCTTACTAAAGGTTACCTAGGGTTTCTGCTGTTAACGCTAAAACAGTTTTGAAACATTTTTAATTTACCAAGTGTGGCTGGCCCCCCAAGGTCTATGCAGATGCACATTACTAAAAAAAATAAAATTAAAAAAAATAACATTGTGCTGCATTTCACTGCACTCCAGAGGATCATAGGACCAGGATGTCACCTTGGACATGCCAGTAATGGAGAGGGGAATTCACTTGCCTCCTCTGTGCAACTCATCCCAGTAAGCGTTTCACTAACATTGAAAATAGAATGGGAAAATTACATCTCTGCCTTAAAGAGAACCGTTACGCACGGCTGTGAGTTTAGCCAAAATCTTGTAGTACAGCAAAAGTAGTAGATTGTTCTTTCAGTGAGAAGCATGACTATTTCATCAGCTTCTCAGATTAGCATCAACATAATACGCTGAACTTCCAAAGGAGCTTAAGTACATAAACGCTCTCTAATCACACCAGAGCCAAATGCACACACAAATGGAAAATTGATTAACATTTTAATATAGAAATAAGCGTATAAATCTATATCTATTTTTCTAACAAATTCATAAATTGTCCAAATGTTTTTAACCATGAACTTCAAAATGTTATATCTATATATTGTGTAGCTACTTTGTAGGGCTAAAATGTGTTACCCCACCTCAAACAGTAACGTGCATTTGTGCAGTTTTGAATATGTAGATGCAAATATTTGTGTGTGAATGCAGGGTGTGAAACGCCTCTGTGTATATGAGGGGTGCATTTAACTTGAGCATCAGCAACTGAAGAAACTGTATTCATGCCAACAGTTGGACAACCCAGTTTACAGCAGTGATTCCACTACTAAAACTGAAAGAGTCAAATTTATAGAGCATAATCTATGCAGCTTGGCTTTAGCAGTGTCAATTAAGGTTGCCAGGGCTGCTTACTAAGAGTTAGTTGTGCAGAGTAAAGTGAAATCAGTCAGCAATCTGCACTGCTGGTTGCCAAAATACCCACTGACAGCAGTCTGCTAAGCCACAAATACATTAATAGCAGACATGCTGCATGTCTGCAGATTTTACTTTGTATACATAACGGCTGACATTTGCCATGCAGAACTGAATTGCAGTCCAGCAATCTTATATAAGCAGGACTTTTAAAAAGAGGTGGCTGTTGCACAGGCAATGCCTATTAACTTCCAGAGCACACAGATAGCATTAAAAGAACACTATAGTCATCCTCTCAATATACCCATCCTCTCAATATAAGTGTTGGAGATGTGGCTCATCTAGAGCAGACTATGTCCACATCTGGTGGTCATGCCCAAACCTAAGGCAACTATGGAATAAAGTAGCAACATTTTGTCAAGAGGTGATAAAAGTAGATCTTGACTTTACCTGTAAGTCCTTCGTATTACATCTAGGTTGGCCAGAATTTCAAGAAGCAAAAAAGATATAGTGATTCACATTCTAACGGAGACTAAAGCAACATTGGCGAGATATTGGAAATTATCTGATTCCCCCTCTTGGGACATGATAAAATTTGAGGTCCTGAACCATTGCAAAATGGAGATTGGAATCCTGAGACAAGACAACTATACTAATCCTAGAATAGAACAATGGGAGGAATGGGTAAAAAAGTTAAGCCCTACATAAGGAAAATAGTGGTATCCATTACTTGATTGTAGCACAGTATGAGTATTGGACACTACTGTTAAAAACTATGTAGCTAACAATAAAAAAAAAAAAAATTATTTTGAGAAGAATAAAAGATGATAAACTTACTGTGACTTATGAATATAGACAGATCAGAAAAATGTTTTAATAATTCTTCATCTTACAGAGCTAACATTGTTGACACGTCTTGGGGCTGTAATGTTTCTATATTTTGCATCTCTATATAAAGCCGTTTTCTTGGCTATTAATAACGTACATTATTAATAACGTACAAGAGAAAGTAGAAGAAAAGGAAAAAGTAAAGGGGAAAATAGTAAGGTATTATCTATCAGGATATATAGATCTCGGCACAGTGTGACTATGTTTGTTTTGTTTTGTTTTTATGCTAACATGGTCTATCATAGATAGTAAATAGCTATTTAAGGTTCTCTCAAGTTGAATTAAAGATTCTAAATTTGGTATGTTGTTCAATTTATAATTAAGAGGATAATTAAGGGTAATAAACTAAAAGATTCAGTATCTTAGAGGGCTAGTACTGTCGAAACGTATTTATTGTTTTATTGTCTATATATTTTTTTTTTTTTTTAAATAAGTCCTGTACTGTGTACTGTCTATTGTGATACATTTTTGGAAAAAAAAAAAAAATTAAAATGAAAAAAAAAAAAAAAAAAAAAAAAAGAACACTATAGTCACTAGACTATAGCTTATTGCATTTGTTCTGGTGAGTAGAATCGTTCCCTTCAGGCCTTTTGGTGTAAACACTATATTTTCAGAGAAAATGCAGTGTTTACATTACAGCCTAGTGATAACCCCACCGTTAACATCTCAGATGGCTGCTAGAGTTGCTTCCTTGGGCACAGTAAGCAGCACTGCCATATAGTGTCTCCACCCTCTTCCTGCAGACACTGAACTTTCCTCATAGAGATTAATTGATTAAATGTATCTCTATGAGGAGATGCTGATTGGCCAGGGCTGTGTTTGACTTGTGTTGGCTCTGCTCCTGATCTGCCTCCTTCACAGTCTCAGCCAATCCTATGGGGAAGCATTGTGATTGTCTGCTGACATCAAAAGTGTTGTTCTGAGACAGAGGTTCACAGGGGCAGAGCCAGGAGCTGCAGACTTGAATAAAAGTAAGATGTTACAAATTCCAGTTTTTGTTTACGTTTTGTTTTGATCAGAACGTGTACTATTGACTCCGTCCTGAAGGGGTTAATCAAAATAGCCTTGTTGGAGCTGAATGACTTAAATGACCACTATAGTGCCAGGAAAACAAACTTGTTTTCCTGGCACTATAGGGTCTTTGGGTCCCCCCCACCCTCATGGCCCCCCTCCCGCCAGGTTGAAGGGGTTAAACTCTTACCTTTCTCCAGCGCCGGGCTCCCTCTGTGCTGGGGAACTCTCCTCCCTTTTCCTATGGACGCCAGCGTCTTCTGACTGTGATTTTTTACAGAGAGAAGCGCGGAAGCGCCTCTAGCGGCTGTCAATGAGACAGCCATTAGAGAGGCTGGATTAACCGTAGTATAAACATAGCAGTTTCTCTAAAAAAAATTTAGTTTCTCTAAAAATCTAGGGTTAACCCTAGATGGACCTGGCACCCAGACCACTTCATTGAGCTGAAGTGGTCTGGGTGCCTATAGTGGTCCATTAACACCTTGAGCAGCCTTGTGATCGTACTCAGAATTGTGCAGGAATGCTACCAGATATTCATCATGGACTCCATATCTGAATCAAAGAGATGGGTTCACATCAGCAATCTAAATGGACCAGGAACTGTGGTCGGGAGGCTGGCTTTTCAGAGTACAGAAAGATAGACTGTGTTTTATATCAGGTAATTCCAGGCCAGATCAAATTGAATTTATTTGATGAAAATCGTAACAGGAGTTGCAACTTGCCTGCTGTAAGGTTCTGTGTTTGTTTTTTAGTTCCATTTAATTTCAAGAACAGATTTTTGCATTTATTTTGTATGCATTTTGCTTTATGTAATTTGCACTGTGTAACATTTGTCTTTTCATTATTAAAATAATCTAATTCTGCCTATGGGCTCTAGTATCTGAATTCACAAACCTGTAGAGACAAGGCTGCAATTCAAATTACCAGAATGTAAATTGTAAGGGATTGATTCATTTAAAGTATTTGATGTATAGCTGGAACAACATTTGGGTACCCCAGAGTACACTTATCAAAAGTTCTTTGGTGGTGGCATGTCTTTGAACTTAATCTGGGGTGGATTTGAGAGTTAATTTGGTGCTACTTTATTACTTTGTGGAGGTAGAGGGATTTGGTAGCCAGAGGCAGTGTACTAATAACCCCTCAATGCCCACACTCTCCCTACTGTCAGAGCTTGGCAGATAGGCCTCATTGTGGCAACCCCGATTAACAACCACATTATACTTGAAATTAGAGTAGATTGCCACTACAAGCACAGAACATTGTCTTAAGGAAATATACACTTAAATAATTTTTAGACTTCACGGATGTAAATTCATTGATGTATATTTTTGTTTGTTTCTCCTACTTAAGTATCGGAATTGCCCCTTTCATGAATACTATATTAAAAAAAAAAAAAATGCCATCAGTGCTGCAGAATCTGTTGGCACTTTATAAATAATAATAATATAGCCACCCACAAGCCCCCCAAATACAATACAAATGTACACTATTTATGAATTCAATACACTTTTGATATGTTTGTATGAAGGGACTAGGGATACAAATCTGGTGAGTTGTGTAAAAATAAAAAATAAACATTTTACTGCTGTGATTTCCTCCAGGATGATGGTCTAATTCCATGCTCCTCTATAAAATTCTATTAAATGCAGTAATTCAGTATGCCTGGGTATGAGAGCGGGAATTCACACTAACCAAAGGACGTGGCTTGATGCCGCACTTCCAAGCCTTCTAATTCTTTTTAATATTTCAGTTACACATGGGGACTACATCAGGCATTATAACTTCATTTAAATGTTCTCATAGTAAGTACTGTGTTCCTTTAAGTACCTGAGAGAGGCGTTTCCACAGGTTCACTCAAGTGAAAGTTTGACAATGTATTCTTTATAGTAGTTTCAAAAGTAATGTTTTTTTCCTACATGATTAAGCTTGCTCTTCAAGAACCACCAAATTAACTCTTAAGTCAATGCCTGGACTGCTTCATTTTAAGTTTAGTTTCCAAATGGGAAGCCACTTGCTCTGCCAGACATTTTCAAGAAGGCTCATGTAGAGTAATGTTCAAACTTGCTCAGCTGCAGAAATACATGAATATAATATTCACCGAAATAAGTTTTTGTTTTTTAAGAGAGATGTCATTTTTTTTTTACACATTTCTGGTGTGGTCAATAGTAAAAAAAAAACAGGGGAAATATTTATTCATGGATCTTATTTGCTATTCTGTTGTTAAAGCAGCTGATGTCGTAACTCCTCCCAAAAAAAATTGAGTATTTCAAACATATACATTGACTGAATTTCATTAAAATGCCAATGCAGTCAAATGATATCACAAGACAAAGTAGGGACTTTGTCTTGTGGTTTTTGCCTTCAGCTTTTGTAAAGGAAAAAGGCATTTTTATGGAGGACCCATAGTGCAGCACTAATGTGGGTGCTGGAAGATGAAGTGTCAGGTGCCATGATGCCCTGGTGATCCCCGGGTGGTTTAAACACCCCCTCCACCAAGCTGTGATCTCACCATTGGGGGACTTTGCAAAATATATAAACACCTTTAAAAGGTGACAGAGCCACTTTACCTTTTAACCAATACCTACATTACAGCGGCAACACTTGCTATTTGTCGTGAGTAGTGATGGATATATTTTTATGATACAGACTTAGGACACTTTTTCACAAGAGATTCCCTCAGGGCTTAGATAAGGCTAATGCTGTAATATATTTTGTTGCCGGAACTGGCCCCCGACAGGGACATCGCCGTTGGGGTTCCGGGGCAGGTAAAGGTTAGGTCTACTTCTGGCAGGTCCTCTTCAGCTTCTGGAGCTTCAGCACAATGAGCCAATGTTATTGCGGATGATAAATAGACAGAGCGAATTCCCTGAAGCCGTCACTGGTGACTGCTGGGGGGGATTGACACTTCAAGGGCACGGTAGCTCTGCCCAACGTCTAGAAGTTTTAGGCATAGTTAATATAAATAAGACAAAGTAGTCCCTACTTTGTCTTATGTTTTTAGTTAGAAATATATGAAAAATTTAAAAGTAAGACCCAGTAGGAAACAGGAAGTGATTGGGGAAAAAGAATGTAAGGCATTACACTGCCGCTTTAATTACATTTACTATGGCACTTTTAGAATTCATGAAAATGCACTATAAAACATGACCTGGTCACTATTCAGATTATATACTAAGCTGGTTATAGGTCATGTCCAGTCATTTCACCTCAGTGCTAAACATTAAAAAATGGTTTTGGTTTTCTGACAATTTATTTTTTGTCTTTTATCTCTTGATTTCAATTTCACATGCTGGCAGGCATATATTTGTCGTTTGCTAGCTATGATTCAGGATTTAGCAAAGCAAGATTGTGTAAGGACTTATGATAATGAGGTCAGGTTTCTTTAATAGAGATGTTTTTCCTCTTTGTCTTGAGTCTGGGCTCAGGATTTTAAAGAGGAAAGGGGAATTTGGGGCACACACGGAACATGCATTTCTCAGCAATGGTGCTACAGTAGAGACCAAACTTTTATACAATATACAGATTAAGGAACAGCGCACACATACAAAATGTAGTTCACCATATTTTTATGTGTGCACTTTATCTGTAGATTGGACTCAGTATTTTTACTTACCGTATATACTCGAGTATAAGTTGACCCGAATATAAGTCGAGACCCCTAATTTTACCCCCAAAAAACTGGGAAAACTTATTGACTCGAGTATAAGACTAGGGTGGGAAATGCAGCAGCTACTGGTACATTTCTAAATAAAATTATATCCCCCCCCCCAAATTATATTAATTGAATATTTATTTACAGTGTGTATATATAATGAATGCAGTGTGTGTGTGTTTGTATGTGTAAATAATGTAGTGTGTGTGTATGAATGCAGTGTGTGTAGCGTGTATATATGAATGCAGTGTGTGTGTGTATGTGATGCAGAGTGTGTGTGTATGTGATGCAGAGTGTGTTTGTGTATGTGATGCAGAGTGTGTGTGTGTATGTGATGCAGAGTGTGTGTGTGTATGTGATGCAGAGTGTGTTTGTGTATGTGATGCAGAGTGTGTTTGTGTATGTGATGCAGAGTGTGTTTGTGTATGTGATGCAGAGTGTGTTTGTGTATGTGATGCAGAGTGTGTTTGTGTGTCTGATGCAGAGCCTTGGTGGGGGGTGGGCATTTTTTTTTTTTATTATTATTATTTTAATATTAAATTTAATTTTTTATATATAATATTTTATTTTTCCATTATTATTTTTAATATTATTAATATATTATTTTATTTAAATTTTTATTTATATTTTATTCGTCCCCCCTCCCTGTTTGATACATGGCCAGGGAGGGGGGCTCTCATTCCCTGGTGGTCCAGTGGATGGGCTGTAGGAGGGGAGCTGGCAGCGAGCTGTTACTTACCTTCACAGCAGCTCCTGTCAGCTCCCTTCTCTCTCCTCCGGTCAGCTCCACTGCAAGTCTCGCGGTGTGAGTGCCGCGCGGAGCGTTGCCACGGTAACCCATGGCAATGCTCTGACCCCACGGCTCTCGCGAGACTTGCAGAGGGAGCCGACCAGAGGAGAGAGAAGGGAGCTGACAGGAGCTGCTGTGAAGGTAAGTTACAGCTCGCTGCCAGCCCCCAACAGGACCGCCCGGCTTGTAATGAGCCATAATACAGGCACTCACTCGAGTATAAGACGAGTGGGTGTTTTTCAGCACAAAAAATGTGCTGAAAAACTCGTCTTATACATGGTAATCTTATTTTCAATTAAATATTTATTATGAGTTTGGTGCTGCTGACTCTCTTGCAGGAAATAAGGGGCTTTCTACAGCACCCAAACTCTCCCCGCAGCTGCACTGATAACATCAATATACCAAATGAAAGGTATACTTAAAGGGACACTACAGTCACCAGAACAACTCCAGCTTAACCCCTTAAGGACCAAACTTCTGGAATAAAATGGAATCATGACGTGTCACACACGTCATGTGTCCTTAAGGGGTTAAAGGACCACAATAGTGCCAGGAAAACAAACTCGTTTTCCTGGCACTATGTAGTCCTTAGGTTCCCCCTACTCTCATGGCCCCCGTCCCGCTGGGCTGAAGGGGTTAAAACACTTTCCCATCTCCAGCGCCAGGGAACTCCCCTGCTCCTGCCTACGTCAGCGCCAAATGCGCATGCCCGGCAAAAGCCGGGCGCGCATTAAAACAGCCCATGGGTCAGTGAGACAGCCACTAGAGGCTGGATGAACCCTCAGTGTAAACCAAGCATTTTCTCTGAAACTGCTCTGTTTACAGCTTCAGGGTTAAAGCCTGGGGGACCTGGCACCCAGACCACTTCATTGAGCTGAAGTGGTCTGGGTGCCTATAGTGGTCCTTTAATGTAGTTGTTCTGGTGAGTATAATCATTGCATGCAGGCATTTTCATGCAAACACTGGCCACTCCTCAGAAGCCAATCCAATGGAGGTGCTTCCTGGCTCATTGCAGCACTGCCATTCAGCATCATCATCCTCTATGAGGAGATGCTGATTGGCCAAAACAACTTTTGACCCCGCCCCGTGTCGATTTTAGCCAATCCAATGCTTTCCCCATGAAAAAGCATTGGATTGGCTAAAAATCGCCAATTCTGATGACACCAAGGGGGCGGGACGGGGTCAGGGCCAGCACTGGCAGACCCGCGTGGCGCTTGAAATAAGGTGGGTTTTATTAACTTTTCAGGGAGCAAGCCACCTAAATGGTGGGTTTTGCACTACATGGTCGTGTTCCTGACCCTATATTGTTCCTTTAAGTGTCCCTGTTTGTAGTGACAGAAGTGTCTGCCCCTCCCCATATGTGCCATAAAAATAGTAATATACAGCTTTTTGCTTACCTTTTTCCAGCCTCAAGCCTCCCTGAACACTGCTTAAACCTCCTCCCGCGACATCACACAGGAGGCAGGACCAACTCTGTGATTGTCCAATCCAGTGCCCCTCATAGAGGCAAATGGCACACTCATCCAAGCTACCTCTATTAAAGTATTGAATCAATGCTTTCCAGTAGGGTTGAAACATCACATAACAGTTTTACAGGACAATTGCAAGGGGAAGCCTCTCCAGTGGCTGCCAGTGTAACATTTATTGGAATGGTTTTAACACTGCGGTTTCTGCAAAAACACTGTGGTTTCTGCAAAACGGCAAGGTTTTACTGTGAATGGGTAAAATGACAGGACAGTTGCACCAAAGCCACTTCTTTGAGACCGCAAAAGTGACCCTTTATACCAGGGGTTCCCAACCCAGTCCTCTAGTCCCCCTATCGGTCCAGGATTCAGGGATTACCCTGTTGTGTCTAAAGTGTTTTTTTTTTGTTGTTTTTTCTAAAAGCACCTTTGACACAACTGGGTAATCCCTGAATCCTGGACTGTTAGGGGATAATTGAAGAATGGGTTGGGAACCGCTGTTTTATACCAAGACGATCTTCCTGTTATGAAGGCCCTTTTCTATTATGCACGGACTGCTTTTTTTTGGTAAATAATTAGGTTTAATGGATGTCATTCTTTCTTGTCAGATTCTTTTCTTTCAGGAGCTGAGTTTGTAGTTAGTGTTGGGGAATTTACTCTCTTTGTTTCCTTAATCATGGCTGGTTATTTTGAATTCCTTTCTCTCCAGCTTTGTATTGTATCTGCTATCCAGGATGTCTCTGATGTACCGTGGGGTTGGTAACCTACAGCACACTTTCGTTCTCTTTCAATATGGCAAACTAGTAGAGATGAAAGGTTTATTAAAGCAACACAGCTGCTAATCTTTTCCTTACATAAATTAATTTAAAACTTTATTCTTAAAAGATATATTTTTAACTACTAAAAGACTTTTTTAAAGCTACTCCAAGTTTAGTTGTAACTGACAGAAATCATATGGCATATGCATTCAACCTGAAGACATTTTGATGATGCACTATTCAACTACATTTCTCTAATACATTGCATTCTGCAACCTTTCCACAAAATGGAAAAGGGATAAAAATGCTCAGTTTCTCACATTTCTTCAAATTAAAAATAAAATCCTACCCAGGTGATATGTTGTTTAACATTTGGAAGTAGTTTCATTAAAGGAACACTATAACATTAGGAATACAAACTCATTTATTTCCATTGTTTTCGTCTAAGCTGTGACTTGGTACATTGAACCTACATTATCATGCAAGTAAAATACATAAAATAAGTTTCTTAGCGATATATTTTATAATCAAACAGTTTATACATGCTTACTTTACTGCAACATGATATGTTACTATATTGCATGTGTTTTTTTTTTCTCCATATAACATGGTTATACTAATATTTATCGCTGCCATCACATACAAATTCTCTTGTCTCATCTCACCAGTTTTAACCTTTAGATTGTAAGCATACGGGCAGGGTCCTGTTGTATCTGTCTGTTCTTACTGTGTTTGTCTTTTTCCCAATTGTACAGCGCTGCGGAATGTTGGTGCTTTATAAATGCCAGTAATAAAATAAAATTTGTATGACTGACTCATATACCACTCAAAAGGAAAAAAAATTGTACATTTTTTTAAAAAAATAAATGAAAAACACACCCAAAATATATTTAAATTTTTTTTTAAAATGAACTACCACTGTAAAATATCCCTATATTTAGACAGTTATACGCCTGTTCTCAGAAAATTATTTATTGAAGACAAGACATACAAGTACCTGATTTGCTTCTTCAAACCGACATTAAAGCAATGAAAACTCGAACAGGACGTTATGCAAACAACTGACACACAGCAACCAAAACCTATGTAATTACTCGCCGGGTGAGCCACAAACAAGCATCCACCCCGCCCACAACTTCTATGTGTAGATAAAAATAGCCACAGCGAGCAGGAGACACTGGGAGGAATGTGGTTGGTTCATATACTCAGATACAAATGATACAGTCAGTCTGTAAAATATTCAAGCATTTAAAGGTTTGACAGTTTTTATTAAAATTGTTGCTTAAAGGTAATTTTAACACAATTAAAAAAATGATATATTTATTTATATATTTGCGGGGCATGAGAGAAAAAGACTTACACAGAAATTCCTATTACCCTAATTCTAGGGTAATAGACTCACTCTAAAAGAATAAAAATCCCACACAGAATTTCACAGAGCTAAGAAAAAACAAAACACTGGAGATTGTGAACACTTCTATGGGAAATGTTCACAATTTCCATGCTGAACGCAGGTGCTGCACAAATTACAGCACTGAAGTAGGAAGCAACTCTAGTGGCCGTCTGAGTGATTGCCACTAGAGGGTGTTACTATGTAAATGTACACACTAAATATTCTCTAAAAAGGTAGCATTTACATTGAAAAGCGTGCTATAGCCAGCAGAATCACTACAATAAGCTGTAGGGGTTCTGGTGTCTATATAGTTTCCCTACAACATCCTCGCCCTACCTGTGCATATGCAAACAAATTTAAGCTGGTTAGAGCAGAAACGTGCAGCTCAAAAAGCACTCAATTATTTATTTAACCCCTTCCCGCCGTTACGACGTTCTATGCCGTCACGCATGCCGTCACGCATCGCTGATTACAAATATGTGCATTTTTGTGCAGTAAAACCCAACAGCATTATGACATTCACAGCTAAAATGTCAGACGGAAATACAAATTTTAAAAAAAAAATTTTTTTATTTTTTATTTTATTCATAATGAATTATGTTCCATATATGAATAGTTAATGATAAATTAAAGCCCTGTTTCTCCTCAACAAAATGATATATAATAAGTGTGGGTGCATATAATATGAAAGAGGGGAACTACGGGTGAACAGACATATAGCGCAAATTCCAGTTTTTGTTTACGTTTTGTTTTGATCAGAACGTGCACTATTGACTCCGTCCTGAAGGGGTTAATTATTATTGCCATTTATATAGCTCCAACAGATTCTGTAGCGCTTCACAATATTATGAGAGGGGGATTTAACTATAAATAGGACAATTACAAGAAAACTTACAAGAACGATAGGTTGAAGTGGAACCTGCTCAAACGGGCTTACAGTCTATAGGAGGTAAATTGTTTCTACCTGTTTAACCTACACAGTAATACATTGTTGCAACACATATAAAAAATAAGCTGTTATATACGGGAGTGCCAGCATTGCTTTCTCTATGTTATGCATACCATATGTTTTAAATGCACTAACTCCTTGCTCTACTTTCTGTAGTGTCTTATCATATGCCTCAACAAAAACAAAGATTGACAAAAAAAACCACAAAACACATAAGTACAGGAAATAGCAATCAAATAAGGTGGGAGTGAAGCAGAGCTGGAGGAAAGAGTGGTGTTCTTCTTTAGGAGAGAGCAAGAGACTGCAAGCACGTGTTGGCCGTACGGGTGTGAGCAGCGGACAGGAGAAGGTCATGTGCAGAGCAGAGAGACCGGGAAGGGGCATACCTATGGATCTGTGATGAGATAAGAGGGGCTAGAATTGTTCAATGCTTTATAGGTATGGGTTAGCACTTTGAATTGACTCCTATAGGATACAGGAAGCCAATGTAAGGACTGACCAAGAAGTGAGGTGTGAGAGAGGAAAAGAGGAAAATCAGTCTGGCGGCAGCATTCATTACAGACTGTAGCTGGGCAATACAGCTTTTGGTAAGACAAGTTAGGAGAGGGTTACAATAATCCATGTGGGAAATTACTAGAGCATGGACAAGCTCCTTGGTAGCATTTTGCGTAAGAAAGGGGCGGATGTGGGCTATGTTTTTATTTATTATTATTTATTTATTAAAAATTCTTAAGAAAACTCAGTCTTATTACCCATAGGGTCTCGATGCGCATACCAGCAATAAAAACAGACAAAACAATATCCAGCAAAACAACAGCATTATAATCGCATGCATTTGAACCAAGTTAAAAATGTCATGTCATCCCATACGCCTGATCAAATAAAACTGTTTTTAAGCTCCGGCGGAACTTTTATGATGGAATCTACAGGATTTGGCAACATACTGGATGTGAGGCCAGAATCAAGTATGACGCCAAGACAGTGCGCTTGCAAGGATGGACTGATGTGGATACCACTAATTTGAAGGGAGAGCGAAAGAGGAGGATCAGTATTAGGAGGAGGAAAGACAAGGAGTTCAGTTTTGGAGAGATTGAGTTTCAGAAAGCGGGAGGATATCCAGTCAGAGATGGAAGAAAGGCAAGCAGTGACATGTTGCAGGACAGCGGTTCTGGGTAGGAGAGAGCTGGGTGTCATCGGCGTACAGGTGGTAGTGGAATCCAAATGAGGTAATAAGTCTGCCAAGAGAGGCAATATAAAAAGAAAATAGAAAGGGACCAAGGACAGAGCCTTAGGGGACTCCAACCAAGACAGGACGAGAGGAGGAGGTATAATTAGAAAAGGAGACACTGAATGAGCGTTGGGAGAAATAAGAGGAAAACCACGCGAATACAGAGTCACAGAGACTGAGTGATTGAAGAGTTTGAAGAAGGAGAGCATGATCAATGGTGTCAAAGGCAGCAAAGAGGTCAAGAAGAATTAGTTTGGAATAGGGGCCTTTGGATTTAGCTGCGATTGGGTCATCTTTAAAAGAGAATTAATCCAGTAAGTGCCACATATACAGCAGAAAAGCACATGCACATGTTAAAGTTACAGGAGTCAATTCACTCAATATTTTAAATTTGCTAAAGAAATTTCAGGTAATTTTCCTTTAATTTGGCTGTTAAAATTCCTCTGAGAATCACACAGTCTTTAAATCTTACACGGTAACTATTTTTTCTACTATCTCCCATTATACAGCCTTTTTGTCAGCGGCGAACTTTAAGAGTTGGGGGTTTCAAGTACGTATGTCTTCCTTCTCCATCCACACCTCTCAGCATCACGACGCCAGAGGGAAAAAATTTAAAGGGACACTATAGTCACCTGAACAACTTTAGCTTAATGAAGCAGTTTTGGTGTATAGAACATGCCCCTGCAGCCTCACTGCTCAATCCTCTGCCATTTAGGAGTTAAATCCCTTTGTTTATGAACCCTAGTCACACCTCCCTGCATGTGACTTGCACAGCCTTCCATAAACACTTCCTGTAAAGAGAGCCCTATTTAGGCTTTCTTTATTGCAAGTTCTGTTTAATTAAGATTTTCTTATCCCCTGCAAGGTAATAGCTTGCTAGACCCTGCAAGAGCCTCCTGTATGTGATTAAAGTTCAATTTAGAGATTGAGATACAATTATTTAAGGTAAATTACATCTGTTTGAAAGTGAAACCCTTTTTTTTTTCATGCAGTCTCTGTCAATCATAGCCAGGGGAGGTGTGGCTAGGGCTGCATAAACAGAAACAAAGTGATTTAACTCCTAAACGACAGTGAATTGAGCAGTGAAATTGCAGGGGAATGATCTATACACTAGAACTGCTTTATTTAGCTAAAAGTAATTTAGGTGACTATAGTGTTCCTTTAACCCCTTAAGGACCAAACTTCTGGAATAAAAGGGAATCATGACATGTCACACATGTCATGTGTCCTTAAGGGGTTAATTAAAAAAAAAAAAAAAAAAAAAACACACAATGAAATGACTGTACCTAAAAAAATATACCTGGGGGCATTCATATAAAAAATATATACATCTATCTTAGTCACATTATATGTTACTTAGATAAGTGTTATACTGTTATATGGCAAACAGCACCATAAAATACAAGATTACATACACATTTAATCCCAAATACCATTTGAGTGTTGGGGCAGGGAAGAATCAGGGAAGGTGTTCTTTCCTAAAACCAACAGAACAGTATATACTAAAGCAACAATTAGCAAAACTTTAATAAACTAGTAAAACACTAAAGGTTTGCAGTACACCCTATCTCCACACCCAAAACATGGCTACAGGCCAAACTGACAGTGTATTACATCACCTACCCACCTCTATACATCTAAATTACAGGCTGACAAATATTGAGAGTATAAATAAATATCAAAAGGTATTGCATTATATAGACGACACATACACAATTCACGAACAGTGCTCACATCCCGTTACATAAAATGAATTTGAGACGGATATATAAAATATGCATGGTTTACTCATTTAGAGAGGAAAAGTTGATACCAATTTGTTCTAATAAAACAAATTTGTTTTGTCAAAGTTGGAAAATGTAATTTCTACAATATGCTCACAAAAATGCTTGCAGATTTGAAGAATAAAACACTGTATAAAAATGTGGTGACTGCCACACCTATCAACCAATTTTCAACAGAGAGGTTAATGCCAACAACCTAAAAATATATACGAGGACTGATGGTGAGACCAGGAGAGCCCTCCTTTAAGGTGCTCTGCTGAATAGCAAATACAGCACATTATGCTATTATTTCACTGATATTCCTTTAGCAAGTATGTGCAGTGCTTGCTGGGGTAAAAGAAGAATAGAATGACACACCGTTCGGAAGCAGATATTTTGGCAATGAAGCAATGTCCATTTCATGGGGGTGATTGCCCTGCAGTAAGTGTTCCCAAGGAGGGTCAACTGCATAATTGGTGTTCCCATAGTGAGTGCTTACTCTATTTACCATGACTCCCAGATCCAGCTGACAGTGGCCCACTGGAGAGGAGTGGATTATTCCAGTTATGAAACAACAAGATTAATTTAATGGATTTCTACATTCAAGTCTAGTTTTAACACTTTTTATTTATTTTATTTTTAGCTGGGCGGTGGGGGATCTCTATATATCTAAAACTATTAAAGGACCACTCCCCCCCCCCCCCCCCCCCAAAAGAACTTCAGTTTGTAAAAGAGCTGATTTCTATGAGAAATCTGCACTTTTATAAATTAACCAGGGAACTCCCCCCCGGCTGTCAAACAGCCTTGGAGGATTCCTTCCTATTTCCGTTAGCTCCCCTGAACCAACAGAAGTGGCAGGCACGCTTTACTTGAGTGTGCCTGCCTCCCCCACAGACCTCAGATCAGCTCGGCAGCTTCATACGTGCACTTGAGACCGGGTGCGCATGTGTGCACGAACAGCCGCACACTGCCCGGTATATGTACATTGAACATTGTGCACAAGCCGGCGCGCGTGCATGAAGGGACCAAGTCAGCTTGATTGGTTATTTCCTTGTAAAGAGACTGAAAGTCTCTTCCGGGGGGAAAGGGGCAGGGGCTTACAGGGGCTACAGTCAAGAACTGCAGCTTTTGTAATCTATTTTAAACTATATTCCCAATGAATACATACATGAAAATATGCATGTATGTATATCTACTAAACACTTGAACATTAAAAATAAATTAATTTTTTCGACATATTGGCTCAAATATACTGAAAGAGTTTCTGAATGTGCAAATTGAAGGAAATTGTAAAATAAACTTGCAATTTGTCAGTCAAACTGAACTGGGAAAAAAAATAGCTGACATGGCGATTTTACCCCTCAATTTGGCTATCTTGGCATACAATTTTTTTTTTTTTTTATTATTCTTTATTTTTGTAGTGCGCATAAAGGGTTACAGGCAGGCATGAGGTGCCCCGAAAGCAGTCCTCAAGCATTTACTCCGCTAAACACGCGGGACAATTGATTATCAGGCACATTTTTATATAAAATTAGTTGCACATATATTCAATTGGTGAGAGTAGATTCAATCTGTGGGTATGCTTAAACATTGTTTGAACCAATCAGTGGACAACACAGGGTTGCATACATACATTAATAGCAGTTTAAACAGACTAGTGCGTTTCGATTTGAAGTGGTTTACAGGCTAAGTCCTATGAGTCGCTACAACCTGCGCATTGGTTGCTGTTATTACGTTGGGTCTAGCTAGGCATATCTTTAGGTATAGCACAAATAGATGATATTTTAAACTATGTCTGTAAACGATAATTCTACAAATGCTAGGCTCTAGATACTTTAACTGACAGCCTAGGGTGGATTAGTCACAGTGAGATTCTTGGAGAAGTATGCCTGTTATGGTATAGTATATCAGTGTTAGCTTAAAATACAGTTCAGTGTTAGTACCGTTGTTCTATAGTTGGGTTCCAGGTTATACATGTATGTCTGAATGTGTGATGCTATGGATTCTGCCTTCGGTATAGGTTAGCTATGCATGTCGGTGGTTAAGTAAAAACAGAGTTTGCTATAAGATACGCTTCGGAAAGAGGGTAAGTCCTATACTGGGAAGCAGGTAATTGCTAAGCATGCGTGCAGGCGCTTTTGCCTCCCCATAGTTACGGCTACGTGGCCGCTTCAGAGCTGAAAAGCCACTGTTACCAATCATACAACATAGGTCTATATATAGAGGACAAACCAGAAAACAAACAAAAAACAAAACATGGAGTCATCAGTTGATGTGAGGCATTGTCCTTGTTGGGCTTTACGTTGGGGCTTTCAGCCTATGCCCGATGTCGGGAAGTCCCAGCCGCCGCCTCTACAAGTGTCTCTACTGGGAACTCTGGGCAAGGTGCCTCCGCATCTGGATCCAGCTTTGATGGCGTCCTGGAGGGTACGCTGACGTTCTGCCTCTCGATTGGGTAGTGCTGGTGGCGGGAGGTCGGGTTATTCTGCGCCAGGCACTGAGAGGCTGGGTTGGTGAGTGCTTCGCAGGAGTGGCTTGTGCGGGACTCTCGCCGTTGTACAGCTGTGGGTGGGAGCTCGCATCCGGGAAACGTAGCCTCTGCACCCTCCCTGATGGCAGCAGGGATCCACTTTGGGGCGTGGGAGCGCGAACTCCAGCACCCCGGAGACAAGGCACTGTTTCCATCCGTGCTTTGTTTCCGTTCCGATTCCCGTTGGGAGCTGCTCTAGATATACGGGGGGTGTACCCACCTAGCTGGCGCCGGGTTGCCGGGCGGATCCACGCCGCCATTTGTCTCATCAGCCGCTTGTTGTACTGCCACCTGGTTTTCAGCTTTGTCCAGAGGTTGTCACCGAGCCGCTTGTGGAACTCCCATGTGTGTCTGGGAAGTTTGATGAGTGCACATTGTTTTGTGGATCTCGTCCGTGCCGCCATCTTGGGTGGGCCTTGGCGAGTGTGCTTTGTTTTAGGTAATGTCGCTTGGTCCTGCTGTGTTGCAGGGGCATTCCTCCCCTGCAAGGACCGGGATATCCCCCGCCGGTCCAAAGGGGGGGGGGGGGGTAGCGGGGCTGCCATGGGTTCCCGTTTGGGCGTCTGGCCCCTGTCAGGAGGTCGGATGTCTCCTCCGGACCTAAGGCCCTGCTCCCTTTTAGGCCGCACTGCCGGTGCCGGATTTGCAGTCACGTATCGGTGTCGGGCCGGTATCATCGTGTGCCTCTCTGTCCGCTGAGTTGGTTCCCGAACAACGTTTGCCTCTGGCATTAGTGGATCACTCGTTAATTGCTTGAGTTTGCTTGTTATTGCAGGAGCTCATGAGATGTGCAGCCGGCCATCTTGGCTGCCAGGCCCCACCCCTTTGGCATACAATTTTAATAAAAATTGCCACATTTTTAAATAAAGATACCAGCCGTAAGTGAATAATCCGCAGTTAAATAAAGGGACACTATAGGCATTCAGACCAATTTATCTCATTGATGTCGTCTGGGTGCACTGTCCCTATCCCAGCAGCTGCAAACATTGCAGGTTCAGAGAAATAGCAATGTTTACATTGCAGGGATAAGATGGCCTCTAGTGTCGGTCTCCCAGCTGACTCAGTGAAATGAAGCTGGATGTCCTACTGCTTTGCATGAGAATGTCCAGCATCTTCTAAAACCCCACAGGAGAGCATTGAGTCAATGCTTTCTTATGGGAAAAGCCTAATGTGCGTGCAGCAATCGCGGAGCATGGGCATTAGGTCTCACCCATCGGCAGAGGAGGAGCCTTAACTAGCACTGAGGAACTTCAGCGCTGGAATCAGGAAGTGAAAAGAGGGGTTATTTAACCCTTTACTTAACACCAGAGGGGAGGAGGGTAGAGCGACCCTTTAGTGTTCGGAATGCAAAGAAGTATTCCTAACACTAAAGTTTTCCTTTAATTGTATATGGACATTTATTATTGCATAAAAATGCAAAACAGACAAGTGGCATGTCAGCTTTCAGTAATATGTGCATATACATACATACACGATATCAAAATGCAAATGAAATTTCAGGATTCGCTGGTGTCTGTATACCATTTTATTAGCTTGCTTTAACAAATGAAGAAATAAGACTTCTTTGTCATATGTATGCAGAGGAATTGCCACCTACCTAAGGAGACATCAAAAGCTTAAAAAAAGCTTACAGCCAATTATCGTGGTTATTGTGCCAACAGCATACCGGCACAATTGTGTGTGTGTGTATTTTTGAGAGAATTGACCCAAGCTTAGTGCCACTACATGCACCAAACTTGACCACTCACTTGCCACATGTGAATGAGTAAGTGACAATAATAAATTGAGTGTGTCAATTGACACTCAGTTAATAAATACTGTCCAATATTTGACACAGAACCAGTACCAGTTACTCAAACAGAGTATAACTGTCATGGTGCATAAACTGCTCCTTTAAACAGCTGTTTAATGGTCAGAACACATGGTTTCCTGTAAAGAAGTCAGAACGCAACAGACACATGAATCAAGATCTGCTTCTCTATGCTATGCATATTCTTGGGCAGGACTGCAGGACTGGTAAACTTGATGGCCATGCTAAATCAAATTATTTGTGCAGCTGGGCAGTGAGGTAACAGGGGCAGATTTAAAGGAACACTATAGGGTCAGGATCCCAAAACATGTGTCCCTGACCACATAGTGTTTAAAAACACCATCTAGTCTTCTGCCCACCCTCCCTTAACCCCCTAAATCTAGTAAAAGCTTACCTTTATTCAAGTCTGCTGGTGCTGGCTTTGCCCCTGATCTGCCTCCTTGGTGGACATCATCAGGAATGCTGATCTAAACCAATCACAATGCTTTCCCATAGGATCTTGTATACTAAAAGGTATAAATGGAGGAGGTGGTTTTGGATTCCTAGACCGTTATTAAAGTTATAGTCTCGGCAGATTGTATTTTGTAAAGTTTTAGCTTTAAAACCATAACTTGCTTCTGCAATATTTGTCCTATAATTTCCAAATATTAACTGAGCTCCTAACAAAATGTATAGCAATTTAATAAACAGGACCAATAAGTGAATTTTTTTTAATGTTTTCTTATGAGAAGAATGGGATGCATGTGCATGCGCATCAGGTCCCCGAATGTTCCTCTGTGACAAGAATTAGGCTAAGCATCAGCAGAAGAAGCAATGCCAGGGAAGGTGAAGGTGAGCAGCCAAGGCAGCCTGGATAAGGGCGAGTTAAAACCTTTGTTCTAATGGCAAGGAGGGGTCTGAATCTAACTAGGGAAAGGGACACTATAGTGTTAGGAATACAAAGCTGTATTGCTAACACTAAAGTGTTCCTCTGCTTCACCCCCTGTCCCCCCCCCCCCCCAAAATGGCAATTAATAACCCCTTAAAACATTTAAACGAATTCCAGTCCCTCTGCATTAGCTCGGTCTCCTCCTCCAACATCAGACCAAGGGGGAACCTAAAGCTCATTAGGCTGTCCCCACAGTCCCGTACCAGGAGCTGAAGAAGACCTGCCAGAAGAAGATGGCCACGCAAGCAAGGGACAGGTTCTGGCAAGTAGACCTCAGCTTTACCTTCCCCACAGCGCGGCCACCAGACCCTAGCAGTGTTGTAACAGTCAGGGGTCTTTACAAATTTTGTAAAGTCACCAGACAGTGATAGTGCCACTTTAATGGGACAGGGACACTGCATCCAGACTACTTCAGTGAAATGAAGTGGTCTGGGGTGCCTATTGTGTCTCTTAACAGGAAAGCACAATGTAACAGCAAAAGTTCCAAAATGCCTTAGTCATGAATGCAAGGAATTTCAGAAAAGCCTCAGTCACTAAATGGTATGCAGGTGGTGGTGTTGCATGAACTAAATATTATGATAGCCCTAACATATTTGGAAGACCTGTACATTTCATAAGTTCGGTACATAGTAACAATAACAAACCAAAAGAAGAACACTCAAAGAGAACAATAAAGGCCAAATAATTTAAACATGCAGTTGTGATTTGCCCAAACCCTGTATTCCCTGAGTGCTGTCAATTCAGCAATTTAGATCAACAAAAGGCTTTACCAACCCAACACAGAGCTTGATCGGGGTGAATAAAACAATGGAGGTAAGGGGGAAAAAATATATATATTTACTTGCCTCTGCTGCACTTCCATTTTGCTGCCGGCTGTAGAGGTTATGGTAAGAGTACCAAAGTGCCCTCCAAGAGTAATTTGTCACATAAGGAAGAGCATCCTCTTAGCTTTCTGACTGACAGCTGGGGAAGGTACAATTTAAGAGAAAGAGGGGACACTCTGTTAACCTCTTAAAGGATCACCATAGGGTCAGGAACACAAACATGTATTCCTGACCCTATAGTGTTAAAATCACCATCTAGCCCCCCTGGGCCCCTCATGCCTCCATAAATATAGTAAAAATCTTACTGTATTCAAGCTTGAAGCTGTAACTCTGCATGCTGTTTGTCTCAAAAAAAAAACAAGCAGTCTGCTGACATCATCAGAAGTAGTGGCCTGATCCAATCCTGACAAAGAGACAGATCAGGGGCAGAGGCAGCATGATTCAAACACAGCCCTGGCCAATCAGCATCTCCTCATAGAGATGAATTGAATCAATGAATCTCTATGAGAAAAGTTCAGTGTCTGCATGCAGAGGGAGGAGATACTGAATGTTTGGATGCATTTTAGGCAGCCATGACACAGGAAGGATCTCTAATAGCCATCTTAGGAGTGGCCAGTGAAGTTAGCACTAGGCTGTAATGTAAACACTGCATTATCTTTGAAAAGACAGTGTTTAAAGTAAAAAGCCTGATGGTAATGATTCTACTCACCAGAACAAATTTAATAAGCTGTAGTTGTTCTGATGACTATAGTGTCCCTTTTAGTGGTAGTGGTTCAAATTCTTAAATGCCCCTTTAATTGTATGTTTAATTCTTTTAGGGATAACTAATCAGTTTACAAATGAGAAGAAAGAACTAATCAAACATTTGATATAGTACTTGCTAAATATTCTGTTAACTGAAACAACTGAGGGAATGTACCTTTGGCATAATAAATGCATATTATGTAAGAAAATACTTGTTTACTATTGTAGGATTCTTTATTCTAAAAAAATAAAATACATTTTAATAAATGAAAAAAACAAATTCTGATATAAGATTATCACTCAAGGTCATATAGAAAAATATTTGAACATTGAGATGGAAAAATATATATATTTTTTAAATAGTGAAAAGCAAATTGTACACAACAATGGCTAATTTTTCTACACAACACGTTGACGAATGCCACAAACAACCCATATGAGCAAGCAAAACCATCAAGTGTCTATCAGTAAAGCACAAGCAGCGTGCATTTACAGCAACTGAATAACCTGTTTCACAGGCAGTTGACCTGCAGGGCAACATAAGAGTGACCTCTAGTCATGAAAGGATTAATATCATAAAACAAAGGAAAAGTGGGCCAGGCTACAATATAATAAAAAATTGTCATCAAGCCAGTGATTTTTGTTTTTTGTAAACAAAATTGTATAATTTTTCTTTAATAGAGATGACAAATACATTTTTGTTTCCAGTTAAAAAAAAAAAAAAAAGAGTTAATTTAGCTGCATACAGACATGTCAATGAACCACACTTATGGAATTTGGTTTACTACTTAGTCTATACATAATTTGACATTATTCAACTTAGTCTCCTTAATAATGCAATTACAAACTCATCATCTGATGTAAGACCAGTTACGTGCATCTTCCTCCATGAACATTTAGCCGTTTACATTTTTATTTTAAATATCACTCTAGTGTAATTAGAATCTTAAACCATCACACTTATCAGCACATTGTTAAGGACCCCCTAGAAGATATTTGGTTCTACAGTGATAAAACACATTGTAACTTCCAGAACATGTATTAAAAAGCATGCTGGAAAACAACTAGAGGAATGAAAATAGTCAACCTTTTTGGCAAATGAGTGATATCCCCGTGAAAACTAATTCCATTCAGCTAACAGGGCAAACATATTTATTGCCATATTTGTCAAGCTTATAACACTGATCTCTGAACAAAAGATATTGAGAAGATTTCACATGGAACGCAAACACAGCATATATTGATATACCATTTAAAACATTCACACCACGAGCAATTTAAAAATGTGCTTACTGCAGCCATCATATTAATTTTACTATAGGAAAACATTTGTGTGTACATTAGGTGGGGCTGGAAAGCAAGTAAGGATAAGAACAATGAGAATGATTTTCTTTGTTATTAAATTTAAGTATGTGGAGCCACCAACCTTCCTCTAAGCTCCTTCCGCTTGCCTTTTCAGGCCTTCCCCTCCTCCCATTCAATAACATTTACAGTAACAAACACACATCCAGGCTGTGTTTGTCAGGGAAGGATAGTGGAGCTCTGCAGCATTGCAGCACTTGGATACAAACACAGAAATAGATAGAAAGCAAAAAAAAAGGAGGCAGGAAACATTCCTGGCCAGGCTGACTTTAGCTGTTTTCCTTCCCAATACCCAAAGAGCCATTGCCAATCACTGGTTATCTCTATTAATCTAAAAGTGGCAGTGAAACAATTCTATCAGTCAGCTCATTGCCACAAGGCTTTACTAATGGTGACTTGCAGCAACTTAACAACAATGCTTAACTTCATGTCAGAGACCCATTTTCTTTTGCTGCATTGCAGACCCCAGTCAGCAAAATGGTTCTTTAATATAGCTTATGATTAAAAACCACTCTGCTAGAAAGAAAATAGCCATTAATGCCTGAGGGATTTTTATTGTACCTTCTAACCAGTAATCCAAGGGCTTTTACAAAGAAGTTTGTATTCAAGACAACAAGATTAATTAGAAATGTTGAACACAAGCAATCGGTGGCCTAGTAAACATAGCTGGACACTACAAACTTTAAGCATACAATGCTTTTTGACAGGAAGAGTTACCCAATGCCAACCAACGGCAGGATCAATAGTCACCCACTGAAATCCTTAGATAAGGGTTGGCCACATGGTACAATCGCCCTGTCGTTGTAGAATTACAACTCCAATGATGCTCTACCACCCATGCCTTAGATGAACAAAACTCACTCTAGAATGTAAGCTGGTTTGAGCAGGGCCATCAACAACCTCTGTTCCTGTGTGTCCAACTCTTGTTGCAATTACATGTTAGTCCACCTATTATACAGTGCTACAGAATTTGTTAGCTCTTTATAAAGAATAATAATAATAATGTTATGCAGACTTATGGAATCAAAGTACACAATATACTTCCTTACAATTCCATGGCAGTGACAGGGTTATTCACTGAAGTCTGAATTCTCAGGCATACAATGTAAATTACCCCTGGTGTTAGGAATCTGCCAGGTGGCACAGGGTGACAGCCAGCCCTGGTGTGAAGGGGAGATGGTATCAAGCCATGCCTGGTGTGAGAGGTACAGAGGGGAGAGGGTGTCACCGAGCCCTGGTTTGAAGGGGAGATGGTATCAAGCCATGCCTGGTGTGAGAGGTAGAGAGGGCAGAGGGAGTCAGCCAGCCCTGGTGTGAGGGGTAGAGAGGGCAGAGGGCGTCAGCCAGCCCTGGTGTGAGGGGTAGAGAGGGCAGAGGGCGTCAGCCAGCCCTGGTGTGAGGGGTAGAGAGGGCAGAGGGAGTGAGCCAGCCTTGGTGTGAGGGGCAGAGGGAGTGAGCCAGCCTTGGTGTGAGGGGCAGAGGGTGTCAGCCAGCCTTGGTGTGAGGGGCAGAGGGTGTCAGCCAGCCTTGGTGTGAGGGGCAGAGGGTGACAGCCAGCCTTGGTGTGAGGGGCAGAGGGTGACAGCCAGCCTTGGTGTGAGGGGCAGAGGGTGACAGCCAGCCTTGGTGTGAGGGGCAGAGGGTGACAGCCAGCCTTGGTGTGAGGGGCAGAGGGTGACAGCCAGCCTTGGTGTGAGGGGCAGAGGGTGACAGCCAGCCTTGGTGTGAGGGGCAGAGGGTGTCAGCCAGCCTTGGTGTGAGGGGCAGAGGGTGTCAGCCAGCCTTGGTGTGAGGGGCAGAGGGTGTCAGCCAGCCTTGGTGTGAGGGGCAGAGGGTGTCAGCCAGCCTTGGTGTGAGGGGCAGAGGGTGTCAGCCAGCCTTGGTGTGAGGGGCAGAGGGTGTCAGCCAGCCTTGGTGTGAGGGGCAGAGGGTGTCAGCCAGCCTTGGTGTGAGGGGCAGAGGGTGTCAGCCAGCCTTGGTGTGAGGGGCAGAGGGTGTCAGCCAGCCTTGGTGTGAGGGGCAGAGGGTGTCAGCCAGTCTTGGTGTGAGGGGCAGAGGGTGTCAGCCAGTCTTGGTGTGAGGGGCAGAGGGTGTCAGCCAGTCTTGGTGTGAGGGGCAGAGGGTGTCAGCCAGTCTTGGTGTGAGGGGTAGAGAGGGCAGAGGCCTGGCTGTCCATGTCATGAGTTGTCCATTTTCTGGACATGTTTATCCCAGGCTCCCACTGGCAGCGAGCAGGCCTCACCCTGTGCCTGGCAGTCCCTGCTCCCCCTCGTCATGCCCAGCCGGGTGGGTCCGGTCCCCTTGCTGTACCTGCTTTGGGATGCGGTCCGAGCGGCCTAGGACAGATCCTGAGGGGTCCTGGGGAGGGGCGGCAAGAGGGCGCTGCAAGCACCGGAAACAAAGGCCGGCCCGGGGCAGGAACGGTGGGCGGGACCCTCAGCCAAGGGGGCGGCAGCGGCCTGCAGAGGTGACCGGGCTTCCTGCACTCAGAGGGGGGCGGCCAAGATGGCGGGGAGCGGGCAGCACGGGAGCGCTGCGTACATTCACCTCAGCCCAGACCCGCCCGGCTCCCCCTCCTCCCCGGAGCTCACTTTCCGTCGTGTCGTCTTCTTCTTCTTGTTCCTCCTCCAAGCTCGTTACCGGCTCGCGCTCCCTGTCCCCGGTGCCCGCGTGCTGTCTCTCTCTCTGTGCGCGCGCTGGTCCGCCCTCAGTAGCCACACAGCGTCTCGAGCGCCCGGCAACTCCCGGTCCGCCCCACCGCGGAAAACCTCGCGAGACTTCACACCGCCCTTCACCAGCACCCCGGCTCACTGACAGCGGGCTGGGCGGAGCTCTGTGTCAGCCTGAGTGTCCCCTCCCTGAGTGAGAGCCTAACTTACTGACACAGTGTGTTCAATGAGTGTACACTGCCATCTGTGTCAGCCTGAGTGTCCCCTCCCTGAGTGAGAGCCTAACTTACTGACACAGTGTGTTCAATGAGTGTACACTGCCATCTGTGTCAGCCTGAGTGTCCCCTCCCTGAGTGAGAGCCTAACTTATTGACACAGTGTGCTCACTGAGTGTACACTGCCATCTGTGTCATCCTGAGTGTCCCCTCCCTGAGTGAGAGCCTAACTTACTGACACAGTGTGCTCACTGAGTGTACACTGCCATCTGTGTCAGCCTGAGTGAGAGCCTAACTTACTGACACAAAGTGTGCTCACTGAGTGTACACTGCCATCTGTGTCATCCTGAGTGTCCCCTCCCTGAGTGAGAGCCTAACTTACTGACACAGTGTGCTCACTGAGTGTACACTGCCATCTGTGTCAGCCTGAGTGAGAGCCTAACTTACTGACACAGTGTGCTCACTGAGTGTACACTGCCATCTGTGTCAGCCTGAGTGAGAGCCTAACTTACTGACACAGAGTGTGTTCAATGAGTGTACACACTGCCATCTGTGTCAGCCTGAGTGTCCCCTCCCTGAGCGAGAGCCTAACTTACTGACACAGTGTGCTCACTGAGTGTACACTGCCATCTGTGTCAGCCTGAGTGTCCCCTCCCTGAGTGAGAGCCTAACTTACTGACACAGTGTGTTCAATGAGTGTACATTGCCTTCTGTGTCATCCTGAGTGTCCCCTCCCTGAGTGAGAGCCTAACTTACTGACACAGTGTGCTCACTGAGTGTACACTGCCATCTGTGTCAGCCTGAGTGAGATCCTAACTTACTGACACAGTGTGCTCACTGAGTGTACACTGCCATCTGTGTCAGCCTGAGTGTCCCCCTCCCTGAGTGAGAGCCTAACTTACTGACACAGTGTGCTCACTGAGTGTACACTGCCATCTGTGTCAGCCTGAGTGTCCCCTCCCTGAGTGAGAGCCTAACTTATTGACACAGTGTGCTCACTGAGTGTACACTGCCATCTGTGTCAGCCTGAGTGAGAGCCTAACTTACTGACACAGTGTGCTCACTGAGTGTACACTGCCATCTGTGTCAGCCTGAGTGAGAGCCTAACTTACTGACACAAAGTGTGCTCACTGAGTGTACACTGCCATCTGTGTCATCCTGAGTGTCCCCTCCCTGAGTGAGAGCCTAACTTACTGACACAGTGTGCTCACTGAGTGTACACTGCCATCTGTGTCAGCCTGAGTGTCCCCTCCCTGAGTGAGAGCCTAACTTACTGACACAGTGTGCTCACTGAGTGTACACTGCCATCTGTGTCAGCCTGAGTGTCCCCTCCCTGAGTGAGAGCCTAACTTACTGACACAGTGTGCTCACTGAGTGTACACTGCCATCTGTGTCAGCCTGAGTGAGAGCCTAACTTACTGACACAGTGTGTTCAATGAGTGTACACTGCCATCTGTGTCAGCCTGAGTGTCCCCTCCCTGAGTGAGAGCCTAACTTACTGACACAGTGTGCTCACTGAGTGTACACTGCCATCTGTGTCAGCCTGAGTGTCCCCTCCCTGAGTGAGAGCCTAACTTACTGACACAGTGTGTTCAATGAGTGTACACTGCCTTCTGTGTCATCCTGAGTGTCCCCTCCCTGAGTGAGAGCCTAACTTACTGACACAGTGTGCTCACTGAGTGTACACTGCCATCTGTGTCAGCCTGAGTGAGAGCCTAACTTACTGACACAGTGTGCTCACTGAGTGTACACTGCCATCTGTGTCAGCCTGAGTGTCCCCCTCCCTGAGTGAGAGCCTAACTTACTGACACAGTGTGCTCACTGAGTGTACACTGCCATCTGTGTCAGCCTGAGTGTCCCCTCCCTGAGTGAGAGCCTAGCTTACTGACACAGTGTGCTCACTGAGTGTACACTGCCTTCTGTGTCATCCTGAGTGTCCCCTCCCTGAGTGAGAGCCTAACTTACTGACACAGTGTGCTCACTGAGTGTACACTGCCATCTGTGTCAGCCTGAGTGTCCCCTCCCTGAGTGAGAGCCTAACTTACTGACACAGTGTGCTCACTGAGTGTACACTGCCATCTGTGTCAGCCTGAGTGTCCCCTCCCTGAGTGAGAGCCTAACTTACTGACACAGTGTGCTCACTGAGTGTACACTGCAATCTGTGTCAGCCTGAGTGAGAGCCTAACTTACTGACACAAAGTGTGCTCAGTGAGTGTACACTGCCATCTGTGTCAGCCTGAGTGAGAGCCTAACTTACTGACACAGTGTGCTCACTGAGTGTACACTGCCATCTGTGTCAGCCTGAGTGTCCCCCTCCCTGAGTGAGAGCCTAACTTACTGACACAGTGTGCTCACTGAGTGTACACTGCCATCTGTGTCAGCCTGAGTGTCCCCTCCCTGAGTGAGAGCCTAACTTACTGACACAGTGTGCTCACTGAGTGTACACTGCAATCTGTGTCAGCCTGAGTGAGAGCCTAACTTACTGACACAAAGTGTGCTCACTGAGTGTACACTGCCATCTGTGTCATCCTGAGTGTCCCCTCCCTGAGTGAGAGCCTAACTTACTGACACAGAGTGTGTTCAATGAGTGTACACTGCCATCTGTGTCAGCCTGAGTGAGAGCCAGGGCCTGACATACTAAAACAGTGGGTGCTCTCTAAGGGTGTACTGCTGTTTGTCACTGATGAGGGGTAACATTCATTTAGGGTGCAATCTGTGGTTAGAAGGAAATGAGTGAACAGTTGAAAATGTTACTGGTAATTTTATTATCTATAATGAGCCAACATATTCTGTAGTGCTGTACAATAGGGGGGCCAGCTATGTGTAATTTTAGAAAGACAAGCTATACATGCAAGATTCAAGATACATCCAGATTCTGGGTTCATGATTGGTCTTCGGGATCCTACTTATGGAGACACCAGAGATCAAGTGCCCATAAAACACTTTGTTAGATGTGTTGTGCGCATGGGCAAACCAGAGTGAGATTGGCAGCACAACTGTCAGTGGTACTAGGCCAAGCCAGAATTAATACATCCTAAAGGTGGGAGGTGATGCAGGCTTTGCTCAGAAGATGCTATTCTATAAAGTGTGAATTATCAGGAAGTCAAAGTAAATTTTACATGTTTGGGTACTAAAGCTGAACCAATTGGAGAGCGGGCAACTAATAAAATGTGTGCTTAAGTTTCTTTGCCGTTTCTAGTTGCACAGGGGCTGCATGAAATCTGGTGAAACTAACTGCTTCCTCACACCGTGTTAAAGTGTCATGAATTCAAAATTACTTTAAATGTTTAGGTCACAATGGCTAAATTAGAAAATCAACAATGTTCGGCTATTTTGACTTAAAAGTTCAAATTCACTTTAAATTCCTGACAATTCACATCTTGGTGAAAAAACATGAAGTTATTAACTAACAGTGCCAGTGAAACAAAACCCAAGTGGAAATGGGTGGATGTTGGTGGCATCTTACACGGTGACAGAACTCCTGGCACAGCTTGTCAAACTTTGCCTTGAAGTGTCTCACCCAACTCTGGCTTTCTGCACTAGGGAGGTAAAATGCAGACTTCTGCTTAGCGGCCATCTTGTGCTCACCATGTGGTTTCAAAATTGGTTTAAGTCAGGTCAGTTTTCACCAGAAGTAAGCTTCCCTGGCGGGGATCGGGCTATCCCCCGCTGGTCCAGAGGGGGCCGGTTACGGGGTACCAGGACAGTTGCTGTGAGCTACACTGTCCCAGGTAGGAGATCGTCCGCCTCTCCCAGCCGTGGGGTCCACAGGCTAAGTAGGTGAATTTACCGCTCCAGAGCAGTGCTTTTCAGGGCTGTAAACAAAGTCTGAGATCGCATAGTAGTCTGCTGCATGCCTTGGACCGCGTAGAGTTTTTTTTGTTTTTTTTTTGTAAATCTCTTTTTTTATTGAGGCATAAGAGTTTGTGGGTACAGAATGTAAGAAGGGATACAATAAAGTTTCATACAAGTCGGGAGTAATACAATGCAGAGTGTATCATCTCTAAATATTTGCTAGCCTCTTTTTATGTTATGAATAAACAGTGAATATGACATCAGAAACAGTTAAAGATAACATTACGTTTAAATTCAAGTTTACTGAACGTTATTTTATGATAAAGGTATAGTAGTTAAACTGCGCTTTTTCAATTATATTAGTAAGAAAAGTGGTCAGCGGAGGGACAAAGCGTTTAGAAAACTAGCCTGATTACACTGACTGACTACACAAAGGGTGTAAACAAATGAATAAGTTTTAGCACATGCTGGGTTGGTTAGTAAAAATGTTTAAGCCTAGGTAGGAGGTATGTTAGATAGGTACGACATTGTATTGTTACAGGTGATCGAGTGCAGGTGGGCTTCAGGTGTTAATTGTTAGGTTGCATCTTGCTGTGAGATGTGGGATCAGTGCTGGAGGCAGGCATTTAACCCCATGGCAGCGTGATGGCTGTTATGCCTGCCGGGTGCCCATAGCAGTTCAGCTAATACCTATCGGGTGTTGGGTACAGTCCAGGTGCGTGTAACAGTTCATATCACGCTTAAACAAAACAATTACGCTATCGGTAAGAACAAAGGAAATGGAAAGAAAACTTTCGTTTGCATGAGGTAACATAAGGTGTTGAGTAGAATGTGACAGTGAGTACAAGTCGGTAAGCGCGGCTGTAATTATGTTAGGCATGCCATCTGGTGTTTGGTTCGTAGTCCTCTACAATGGGACCTGTCAGTCGCTATGTCAGTGTTGGTCAGTGAAGGTAATGAGTGTGTTATTGGCGGTTCTAGTCGACCTGCTTAGGTGTTTAAATGCCCCGCTAGGTACAGAAGTTGGGAGGCGAGGGACAATGCTAGACATACAAGAAACATCTTGATTGTTGCCTAGTGAAACATTCCCCTTAATTTGCTGTGGTCCCCTATCGAGTTATTGGTTATCGTTGCATCTTCCTACGTGAGGTGATAGCTATACTGGTAAGGTACGACTTTTTAGCAAGGCGTTCTGCCATCGGTTCGGTGTACTGGTCTCCGCCCGAGAAAGGGCAGGCATGTTAGCTCAAGGCATGGGCCATAGGTACCAGTGATTAGAGTAATGGTTGGTTGGTATACAATGTGTGGCCGGGTGTACCAAGCTCCTATAGGTAATGACTTGGTAGAAAACTGTCAGCAACGTTACGTCCGTCCTATAACATGGGGCAATATTAATCTATGCTGTCTAAGGTATAGGGCAGCCTGCCATGTTATGATAGCATGGCGCACAAGTTGCGATAGGGCATGTGAGCATAGTGTGCATGCAATCTACTAAATACGAGCTAGGCAAGAGTGGCAGACCGGGTTCACTGCTGGTTTAGCCGCTTCTACGCTTCCGTGTGCATAAAGCTAATCTTTAAACGTTCAAGACTATGTCATAGAGTGTTTGGGTCGTCGGGCTGCCAATACAATTAGATAGATATGAGAAAAAACATATATGGCAAAATCTGGCCCTCTTCACCAAGCAATACAATGGATCTTAGCTACTCCCGCCCACATACTTGTTGGTGAGTAAAGGCATTAGCAGTTAATCACAGTTAGTTATGCAGTCTGGAAAGGGTCAACCTAAGTACAAAAATCAAATAACAAAATGATCTGAGAGGGTCGGTAGTACATACAGTTCGTATATGTCTCAGTGAGGTCTGATTCTGTGGTGAGAGAAAGTAAAGTCTCTCATCTGAGGCGTCTTGAAACAGGTGAAAAAAGAGAAGAAAAAAAAAAAACACAAAAGAAAAACTGTGAAAGCATTGTGGCCAACTCCATAGTGAGGTGGTATGGCTCAACAGGAGCTCAGTGGAGGTATCTTCAGTAAGGAGTGATGAACTAAGGATAACATGAGGATCTCCGGCCTTGTGTCGGTGTCAGGGATCAAGATCGCCTATGTTCCGACTGGTAACATATCCGGACACCGTTCACGTAGTGACCGCTACATATGGGTCGGGTGTCTGTCCTTGAGGTAGGAATGGGACTATTCTTGTCGGGTCCCAGGAGTGGTGTGGTGAGTCAGTGCCTTGTTGGGCTGCCTGGTTGAGGGAGTCTGTGGGTAGGCCCAAGGCCTGCAAAAGTTGCACCGAGTGTGCTGGGTCTTGTAGCCTGTGGGATTCCGTTCCTCGCCGTACTACGAGCATGTGGGAAGGCCGCCAGCTGTATTGTAGGTCATGCTGTCGGAGTAGCGCGGTGATCGTCTGGAAGGAGCGTCGCCATGCCAGGGTCTCGTTTGAGAGGTCGGAGAAAAAGGTTAGTGTTGTGTTATTGAATTGAAAGAGTGTCTTACCCCTAAGGGCTGTGAGGATTGTCGTTTTGTCCCGGGTGTTGCGAAAGACAATAATTAAGTCTCTGGTGGCCGCGGTCGGCGCTTTAGGTGGCTTGGGAATCCTGAAGACGCGCTCAGGGCTAACGGTGATGGTGTTCGAGGGCGCCAATATATTAGCAAGCAATTTCTCAACCATTCGCGGGAGCTCCGCATCGGGTATGGCCTCAGATACCCCACGCACCTTCAGGTTGGTTCTCCGCCTAGCATCTTCGTATTCCGCAAGGCGGAGTTCTTGCCTCCGCTGTCTTGTTTGCAGGTCGTTTACAGCCCGCTGAAGTTCCCCTATATCTTTGGTGTTGCTAGTGGATGTCTTCTCAAGGGCGCCCATGCGGGTTGTCAGGCCCTTTAGGTCTCCTCGCACTGCTGTGATGTCCTTTTGCAGTGTCGTTTGGAGGTCGTTTAGCAGTTGTTTTAAGACCGCTGTAGTTACCGGAGCGGAGTCCGGATTAGGTTTGTTCTGTTGTGGGGGTTGTCCCGTAGCAGGTGTTGTCAGATACTCCTCTCCAGATTCTTCCTCAGAGAAATCTTAGCAGCCTCCGTGGAGCGCCGCCATGTTAGATCCGCTTGGGCCTCGCGCCTGCCTCCACATGTCTCCGATGGTAAGCCCTGAGGACGGTTTGTCCGTGATTGTTTTTCTATTTTTTCGTCCCATGTCGATGGGGGCTCTCAGGGGGGGCCCTTGCCTTCTTTTGGAGGTCCGTTTAGAGGGTATAATCCCCCGTTTATTATCTTTGAGCCCGGAGCTCTCTTTTGGTGCGACCGCTCGCTCTTGCAGCTAGGCTCCGCCCGCGTAGAGTTTTAACTTGGGTAGTTTAATCAGTTTGAAAGCTCAAGTTAGCAGGAGCTGCTAGCAAACGCATTCAGTCATCTTGAGAGTCAAACCCCACCCACAGAATTTTTATCTTTTTAAAATAATAATCTATGGAATATTCCCTTAACTAGTGAAATAGATAAACAGATAATTAATTTCTTGGATTTGGAGATTTATCTCGAAAGTGATCGAATTGACACATGCACTTTCTTCAAAAACGTATACGTGAATAGCTACATTCATAAAAATAGCTGTCACTTTCGACCTTGACTGGATGATATCCCTAAGGGACAGATCCTTAGATTAAAAAGGAACTGTACAGATGTGGATCAGTTCGATATCCAGACGGAACTTTTTAAAAAAACTATTTTTAGATAGAGGCTATAAACTAGAGCACTTAAACCAAGAAATTCAGAGTGTTAGACAACACGAAAGGGTCTACCTTCTTACTTATAAAACAGACCTTTAAAGTAAAATTAAAGAGAACGAAACGGCTTCAATGATTTGTAATTATAATAAGGATTATAAACAGCTAAAACATATTATAAATAAACACGGGTACATTTTAAAGCAGGACTCTGATATAGCTCCAATTTTAGTGGAGAAACCCAAAATGTTTTTTAGGGGAGCCCATAAATTGAAGCAAATGTTAACTTGTACTTTAATTTATGTAAAACATCCCAGTTTTATTGATTGTTATAAAAATACAAATAGGGGTGTGGAGCCCCCCCCCCATTTAATTTTTCCCCACCCCTTCCTGTCAAGGTCGCACTTTGACTGACAGACGCTCACTCACTGACAGACGCTCACTCACTGACAGACGCTCACTCACTGACAGACGCACACACTCATTGACAGACACACACTCTCATATACACTGACAAACAAGGACATACAAACACTCACTGATTTGACACACTGATAGACAGACATACACTTACTCGGACACACACTCACTGACAGATGCATACACTCATTGACAGACACACACTCTCATATACACTGACAAACAATGACAGACACACTCACTGATTTGACACACTGATAGACATACATACACTTACTCGGACACACACTCACTGACAAACGCACACTCTCACTGACAGACGCACACACACAGACTGACCGACACACACTCGCTGACAGAAACACACACACTCACATTCACTGACACACTCACATTCACTGACACACTCACATTCACTGACACACACACATTCACTAACACACACACACACACACACTCACATTCATTATTATTATTATTTTTTACATATAAATCCACCCAGCCTCCCTACGTTCAGTATAGCTGGGTGGATTTCTCACCTGGGGTCCAGTGGGGCTGCTGGGCAGAGAGGCGCCTAGATGTACAGGCGGCCGGCCGGCGAGGGAGCACTTTCCCCTGAGCTCTCTGCTCAGCTCCCTTGCGCGCCGCAGAGTGAAGCCGGGAGCCGGAATATGACGTCATATTCCTGCTCCCAGCATCATTGCGGATTGCGCAAGGGAGCTGAGCAGAGAGCTCAGGGGAAAGTGTTCCCTCGCCGCCCGCCCTGGAGGAGCCCAAAGGTGACCAGCTGACCAGCTCTTGGGCTCCCAGAAATCAAGGCAAACAAGGTATTTGCCTGGGCATTTGGGGGCGGTAGTTTTTGCCTTGCAGCAAATACGTCGCTGCTCCCCCACCCTAATAATAGTGAGGAGCTCTGAAAGCAGGGAAAGCTATAGAGCTATCGCAAATCGTGGTCAATTTTCCAACACCATGCAATATGATGACCGAGAGTGCTCTGACCGTTTAAATTATTTATTTATTTTTCGGGTCGTGCAACTGAAGTTCTGGGCCCGGATTTAAGCATTTGGTATGGCTGAAATCCAGACCAAATTCAATACCATCAACAATGTCCAGATTTTGCAGTCCGATTGGCCCCATATTCAGTTCGGTTTTGCCCTGTTTGGTATGGTCCATTTAGACATTCTGATTCTTAAAGAGAAACTCCAGGCACCATAGCCATTTTAGCATATCATTTATTGTTGTATTATACTGTACTTGTAGTCTTATGTTTCAATTTAAAAGAAAAAAAAAAAGATCATGATACCTCAAGGTGGCATATCGCCTTTTGAGGTTTTTCAAAGTATGCCAAGTCCCTAAAATTGGCAGAGCCATTTTAACTCATACCGGTGAGTTTGTATGTCAGTGCAGACATGGAGGGACTTGCAGGCACTGCCCAAGTGCTTGCAAGACTTTGTGATTATAAGTGATTCCCCAGCAACAGTCATTACATAGACAGGCATGCATTTTGGACATGCAAGCATTTGCTTCCAGGGATCAGCACCTGTGAGTCTCATTTTACATGTTTGGAGGTGTAATTCACATATATTAGACAGGGCTGCAAGGTGGAGTTACAAGGTGCTTTAAAGCCCTATTTTGTCACAATAAAACTAAACAGAAGACTACAGAGACAGTATGGCAGTGCCGTAACCACTTACAACAAGCTGGAGTGGTCATGGTGCCTAGAGCAGCAAAACACTTATCAGTAGGACAACAGTAGACCTAGAGCAGCAGATTTGAAGGAACACTACAACTTGCTTTAGTGGGTATGACGCAAAGAGTGCATTGATTTTTCCCCTTTTGTAAGGAGTCAAGCAGTGTATGAATGGTTTGAATTCTTACCTGGGTACCGCCAAGCACAGCTCCCTTCCAATACTGCCATTGTCAAATGTCTTAGCTCATTGGCTGAGATCTATCAGCTATTCATTTCTATACTTTTTATGACTTTATGTCCAAGGCTCAAAATTTCCCTTGCCACTAGCCATTGCAGAGTGAAAATTTAGCTCTGGCGAGTAGAAAATCACGTCAGGTAAATATGTCCCCTATAATTATTCTAACATAAAACTACCCAATTTTCTATAGCGCTCACTCATTTGTGTTACTTTCTTTGTGTGATATCCATACATTTTTGTGACACGTTCTTTGAGAAGGCAACAAAGATATTTCCAAGACAAAGTATTACAGAAGCAGGCAGTTTTAATGAAACAAAAAAGAACAACAACGTTTCGACATCCGAAGAGGTTTTTTTCAAGCTAACACCACAAGGCAAAATTAAGTGTATATATATCAAAAGTGCAAACAAATTAACTAATAATTCACTTAATTAAAATTCATTAACATAAGTAATTAACACTAGTCATACAGATTACACACAATGTCTATACATACAATGATCCATGGCTTACCTCTGTGTGTCAAAGGTGGGAGAGACAGGAGACAATAATAAAATAAAAAAGTCAAAACAAAAGCAAAAAAATACAAATAAATGCTTGGTAAGGCAAAGAAGAGATACATCCGGTAAAGTTGAACGCACAAAAGCTTTTCCTGTTCCATGGAACGCATAGGGACAGCCCATCTGATGAATCAGCGCAAGCGCAATTTGAAAAGAAAGGGCAATCTCGAAAAGGGCAAAAGAACATTTGTACATTCGTACGTCCGAACGGCACTCGCCGTTCACATGTTAATGCACACGAGCGTGTTAACCAACAGTACGAGCCACCAATAATAGTTTGTTTTTTTAATAATAGTTAAAACTGCCATAAAAACAACCTTTATTGCAGCTCTGTTTTTTTTGTTTTTTATATATTCTTTATTTGTAGAAGATTCAGTTTTTTGGGGGGGTAGGGGTACAGAAGAGAAAAAAGGGGGGTAGACAATTACGGGTAGACAATTATGTTTCATACAACATTTGCATTGGTTGTTCTTGTCGTTCGAAATTCAATACATCTGGTTACATAGATCTTTTTGGGCGTTTGCTTTATGTGTTTGTTTGCCCATTGCTTCATTCGTGTTCTGTATCGTCATTCCGTTGTCTATTGGTTGGGGTGGGGTACAGAAAGAAAAAAGGGGGGGGGTAGGATATCCTGATGTTTTGCCCTTTTGTCTTTGCTCTGATGTCGTATCCTCTTACTGGATTTTGAGTCTAGTTTGTCTGGTACCTTTTGTGTGTGTGAATTTGCGGGGGGTTGGTTTAGGTTGTTAGGTTGTAGCACTTCTCTTTGGTGTCTGTGGGTGTGGGAGGGTTTGGGTTGGGGGGTGTGTCTGATGTTTGTTTGTTTGTCTCTGCGTCGGTGGTGGGCTTGTGTAGCATTTTGGAAGGTGTGTGTGTAGTCGTCTATGTTGTTGGTTAGTCATGTGTGTGGGTGTTGGCTTGTGTTGGAGTTTCGATTTGGGGTGTTTTGTGGTATCATTGTGCATCCCTTGGGGTGGGCCTTTTTGCCCTGATCCCCCTTGGTTAGTGGGTGGTTGTTTGTCGTGTGCACTGAGTGGTCCTTTCCGTGAGTTCAGCTTCTCCCCCTTTTGTGTGCGTGGACCCAAGGTGAGTGCGCCCCTTGTTATTGTTTTTGTGGTTTCGAGTGTAGGTCTTTATCAATTAGTCACCCTCCGTGGGGGTGGTTTGTGAGCTGTGTGAGTGGTGGGTTAGGTTGTGCTTTGAGGGTTGTGTTATGGGAGGGCCCTTGACTGGTGGTGAGTGTGTATGTTGTGCCAGCGTGTGGGGGTTCTCCCCTTCCTATTACTTATGGCAGGGTTGGGAATTCATAGAACCAAGGATCCCAGATCTTGTTGAAGTGTTTTGTTGTGTCATGAATTAAAGCGGACATTTCGTCCATTTTTATGGTGTCTTTGATTTTCCGCTTGATTGTTTCCATTACTGGGATATCCGGGCTCCCCCATTTTTCTGCAATTGCTCTTCTAGTGGCCAGAGCAATTTTGGCGATGAGTTTATTTTGGGCCCGTGGAGTATCTGCCAAGGGTTTGGACAGGAGCCATATCCATGGGTCCAGCGGGATGTTTGTGTGCAAGACCTGTGAAACCATGGTAGCTATTTGGTGCCATAGCTGTGCTGTGTGGGGACATTCCCACCACATGTGAAGTTACGTTCCTTTCTGTCCGCAGCCCTTCCAGCATGAGTTGTTGTCTGACCTGCCCATCTGTTTGAGTTTTAAGGGGGTGAGATACCACCTCATGAGCGTCTTGTAAGCTTGTTCTTTATGGTTAACGCATATTGAGATGGTAGCTGTAGCTTCCCAAATATCGTCCCAGTCTGATGGGTCTTCTGCTGGCCTATATCCCTCTCCCAAGCCGACACGTATGTGAGTGCTCCGTCTTTAATGTGTTGTATTATGTATGAGTATATCTCTGAAATTTGGCCTTTGCGTGCTGGTGTTTGTAGGCATTGTTTTTCAAAGTGCGTCTTCATTCTGGTCCCCCCCGTATTATTGTCGGAGTTTCCAGAAAGCTTTTTATTTGTATGTGGCGAAACATGTCAAAGGTGCGAAAAGGAGTGTTTTGCGGAAGTTCTGTGAATGGGATCGGATGGCCATCTTTGTAGAAGTGGTGTAGCCTAGTGAGGTCATTATCTTCGAAGCGGGTAAAATCTTTGGGCGTCATGCCCGGTGGGAATTGAGTATTCCGGAGTATGGGGGTTAGCGGAGATGGTTGGGTTGTCAGCCCACATTTGTGTGCGATTTTATCCCAAACCTTGATAGTATTTAGGATTGCGGGTGATGTTTGAGGGAGGGGGGGTCTCGCTGGTTTGGGTAGCCATATATACATGGAGGGGAAATCCCTGCCGAAGATGTCATGTTCCAGGTCGACCCATCTGTTTACCCCTGGTGGAACGTGCCAGTTCTGTGCTTGTGATAGCTGTGCAGCCTGATAGTAATGAGTGAGGTGCGGGAGGCCCAGACCTCCTTGTTTGTTAGGTACGTATAGGGTCTGTCTTTTTACTCTGGCACGTCTGTTGGCCCATATAAATTTATCAATCTTTGTCTGCAGCTGTTTGAAGTATGTGGGGCGTATTGGGATCGGGAGAGTTTGGAACAGGTATAAAAGTCGCGGTAAGGCGTTCATCTTGACAGACGCCAACCGTCCTAGCCAGGATATCGGCATGTTTTGCCATCTATCTATGTCGCGGGTGATGTTTTGGATCGTGGGTGTGTAGTTCAGGTCATAGCAGAGGGACAGGTCTGCCGGGATGGTTATACCCAGATATTTGATATGATCAAGAGTAAGGTCGAATGGGTATATGTTGTGTATGGCTGTCTTGGTGGTGGGGTCTATGTGTATTGGGAGAGCCTCTGTTTTGTTGATGTTGAGTTTATATCCCGAGACCTCGGCTTATGCTTTTAGGGCGTCTAGGAGTGGTGGCAGAGATGTTGCTGGTTCTGTAATTGTGAGGAGCAGGTCATCTGCGTATGCCGCCGTTTTATATTCTTACTCACGTATTTTCATTCCTTTTATGTCCCTATTAAGTCTGAGGGTTTGTAGGAGTGGTTCTAGGGACAATGCGAAGAGCACTGGGGAAAGTGGGCATCCCTGGCGAGTACCGTTATGGATTGTGAAGGTTGGGGGGTGTGTGAGTGGGAGGAGGAGGTGTGTTTGTGGTGAGGCATAAAGCACCTGCAAGGCATTCATGAATCTTTGTGGGAGTCCGAATTTTTCTAGTGTGGCGAATAGGAAGGGCCATAACAGCCTGTCAAATGCCTTTTCGGCGTCTAGTGATAGGAAGAGAGCTGGGGTGTGTTTCTTGTGGGCTGTCCAGATGAGGTTGTATGTCCGTCTTGTGTTATCGCTTGCCTGTCGTGTCGGTATGAAGCCCACTTGATCTGGGTGTATTAGTTTGGTTAGATTGGGGCTTAGGCGGTCTGCGAGGATATTGGTGAATAATTTAATATCCACATTTAGGAGTGAGATTGGTCGATAATGTCCAGGTTCAAGGTTGGTTTTGTTAGGTTTGGGTAGGAGGCATACATGCGCTTGTAGCATTTCATTCGGTAGTTGGTCTCCCTGAAGTATGGTGTTGTATAAGGTGCACAGGTGTGGGATTAGGATGGGTGCGAATGTCTTGTAATATAGCCCAGTGAACCCATCTGGTCCTGGGCTTTTGTTGGGTTTTAGCTCTTTTATCTTTCCTGCAAGTTCTTCTGGTGTTATGGGGCTGGCTAGGGCCTGTGCCGCTTCTGTGGCTAGGGAGGGTAGTGGTATTTGGGTTAGGTATTGGTCTATTAGTGTTTTGGCCAACGTTGGGTGGTGTCGTGTTTCTGGGGAGTGGTCATATAGGGTTCTGAAGTAGTCTTGAAAGACTCTGGCGATTCTTTCTGGGTCCTCTGTGATGTCCCCACTTGGGGTTGTTATTTTATGTATTTGTTTGTGTTTGTTTCTTTGTTTGAGTCTGCGGGCGAGTAATGTGTCAGCTTTGTTAGCCTTGTCGTAGTATAGTTGTTTTGTCCAGAGTATCGCTTTGGCCGAGTCTTTCGCCATGTGTTCTTTTATCTCGGTCTGGCATTTTTTTTATTTGTTCATTGAGTTCTTGCGTTGGATCTATTTTGTGTTTGGCCTCCAGGGTTCGTAGGGTCTGCAATGTTTGTTCTAGGTGGGCCACCTGCCTTTTTTTGTGTATCGTTGCTTGGTTGATTAAGGCTCCCCTGATTACAGCTTTGTGTGCCGCCCATAAGTTCCCTTCGGAGGTTGCCGTGCCTTTGTTGATTTGAAAGTATTCTTTTATGGCTTTGTCGATCGTTTGTCTGATTTGTGGGTTGTGTAGGAGCAGTGGGTTTAGGCGCCATGTCCAGGGTCTCGCCGTTCCTGGCAGGTTGAGCGTTAGTGTTATTTCGGCATGATCAGACCATGTGATGGGGCCTATTGCTGCGTTTTTGATCATGGGTGCTAGTGATGGTGATGCGAGAAAGAGGTCTATGCGGGAGTGTGATTGGTGTGGGTGCGAAAAGAAGGTGTAGTCTAAAGCTGTGGGGTGCTGGGCTCTCCATGTGTCTATAAGGCGTGTGCGTGAAATGAATGCTGAGAGTAGTTTATCTGCTTTCGCTGTTGGTTGTCTATTTTGTCTGTATGATTGTGATCGGCGTCTGTCTACCATGGGTGATGGGGTAGCGTTGAAGTCGCCACCGATTATGGAGTGGTGGGAGGGAAAGAGGGCTAGGTGAGCCTGTATTGTCTGCCAGAATGCGTTAGTTGGGGTGTTTGGCGCGTATAGAGTTCTATGCGCACCAAGCGCTGTTGTTCAGGTGTCCTTTTGTGGATGGTCTTGCGAGGCCGTCGGGGTCTTCTTCTTCGGCTGCGTGCGCGCCATGTTTGCGCGGGAATCATTTCGTCGGTTTGAGCTTTCATTTACGGTAATTCGAGTGTCCGCCGTCGGGTATCGCAGTTGTATCCCCAGATGTGTCGCGAAATCTCGCATGTCTGAGACCTGGTGAAGGGAGTAAGTTTGATCCCCTTTTTTCACCGTTATTCGGAAGGGTTGCCCCCACGTGTAGCACCAGCCGGCTTCCAGTAAAGCTGTAATGAGGGGTTTAAGATCCCGGCGTTTCCTTAATGTGGAAGGGGCCAAGTCCTGGTAAAATTGAAGCTGTTGTCCCTGGTACGTTGGTGGGTGATCTCTTGCTGCCTTCATAAGCTGTTCTTTCACCGGGAAATGGAGCTATTTAACGATGATGTCCCTTGGTGTGTTTGAGTTAGGGAACGGGGGTCTCAGTGCCCTGTGGGCTCTTTCAGTGCCCTGGGGTGTCCGGTAGCAGGGACTGGAATATTGCTGTGATGGTTGGGAGTATGGCCTCCGGCAGGACAGATTCCGCCAGGCCTCTGATGCGTATATTTTGCCTGGGAGATCTATTATTTAGGTCCTCCATTCCGTCTTCCAGAAATAAGATTCTGTCTTTTAGTATCCCCATATCTTTGCTGTGGTCCAACACCTGGGTTTGCGTTTCTTTAAGCGCTCTTTCTGTATCGCCGGTGCGTGAGGCCAGTGCCTCTATGTCGCCTTTGAGGCCTGCTATTTGCTTTTCTAGGGCTGCTGTGGTATAGGCCTTGATATCCGCCGATGTTTCTTTCAACATTATCCGTAGGTCCTCTTTGGTGAGGGGTGTCGTGTGGGTGCTCTCGTGTTCGCTCTCTTCAGAGTCTGAACCGGAGTTTCCCTGGCTCTGGGCCCAAGATGGCTGCCTGTCTTCCTTTGCACGGAACACCGTGGCTACGGATGGGGTTGAATCCTTTTTCTTTTTGGCTCCCCCCATGTGGGTGAGTGTGATTGCTGTCTGTGGGTAGTTTGGCACCTTTTTTGCACCTTTGTGGAGGCTGATGGATGCGGATTTCGTGCCCGGGGTGAGAGAGCTGAGGGAACACACGTCCTACTCCATTAACAGTTAGGCTCCGCCCCTGCAGCTCTGGTTTAATCTCCATAAAGCAGTTGTTTCGCCTCCAGTTAAGTCATCACTTATGATGACTTCTGTCCAGTCCAATGCTTTTCTGAGAGAAGCATTAAGCCTTAGTAGTCCTATGTCAGAATACATCCGACAAAATATTTTATCTCTTGCGGTCCAATGTTGGATTTTCCATGGAGAGTACCGCCAATCCTCCATGACGGGTTCCACGCACAGTCCCACGGGGTTAAAGGGACACTATAGTCACCAGAACAACTACAGCTTATTGAATTTGTTCTGGTGTGTAGAATCATTACCTTTAGGCTTTTTGCTGTAAACACTGTCTTCTTAGAGAAAATGCAGTGTTTACATTACAGCCTAGTGATAACTTCACTGGCCACTCCTTAGATCAGGCCTCGACAAATCCCAGGCGCCAGATCGCCATGGCGACTAAAAATGTTGCCAGGGCGCCTGGGATTTGTCAATTTTTTCTCCAAAATGTCTGGCTGGGCAAATAATTAGGCGGCCGGCCAAGTGAGCGTTGTAGCCGGCCGCCCTGGGCTTCATGGAGGCGGCCGGCTAAGTGAGCGTTGTAGGCCGGCTCAGTGGAGCATCAAGGTGGTCGGCTGGGGCAGTGTGCGAGGGTGCCGTTATCTTCCAGTGGCTCCTCTCTGCTCCCTCGTGCTGTTTAATGATGCCAGGAGCCGGAAAATGGCGTCATTCCGGCCCCGGCATCACAGGGAGCAGAGAGGAGCTGCTAGGTAGATTACTGCTCCCTCTCACACAGGAAGAGAGATCAGCCCCACTAGACCCCAGGGAACGAAGGTAGGGAGGCTGGGTGGATAAAAATCTGAAAAAAATTTAATTTGTGTTTGAGAAAGTGTATGTGTGTATGTCAATACGTGTGTCCTATGCCTCTGTCAGTGTGTGTGTGTGTGTGCCTATGCCCCTGTCAGTGTGTGTGTGTGTATGCCCCTGTCAGTGTGTGTGTGCTAAAGCCTCTGTCAGTGTGTGTGTGTGTGTACCTATGCCTCTGTCAGTGTGTGTGTGTATGCCCTGTCAGTGTGTGTGTAACTATGTCTCTGTCAGTGTGTGTGTGTGTGTGTGTGTGCCTATGCCTCTGTGTGTGTGTGTGTGTTTGTGTATGCCCCTGCCAGTGTGTGCCTATGCCCCTGGCAGAGTGTGTGTGTGCCTATGCCTCTGTCAGTGTGTGCGTGTGTGCCTATGCCTCTGTGTGTGTGTGTACCCTATGCCTCTGTCAGTGTGTGTGTGTGTGTGAGCCCCTGTCAGTGTGTGTGTGTGTGAGCCCCTGTCAGTGTGTGTGTGCGTGCGCCCCTGTCAGTGTGTGTGTGTGTATGCCCCCAGGGCCGCCACCAGAAATTTTAGGGCCCCTAACTCAGCTCAGGGTCTGGGCCCCCTGGGGCCTGCCTCAAATCCCGCCCACAGGGTCCGCCTCCAAATCCCACCCACAGGAATACACACAGACACAAAAACACACACTGATACAAAAGGACACAGATACAAACACACACAGCTACATACTAACAGATACATACACTGAAACAGACATACACGCATATAGGCATACATACTGACACACACATACTGAGACACACACACACACACACAGGCATACATAGTGACAGATAGACATATACTAACATACATACACATGCATGAGGACATACACATACATACACCAACATACATACACACATACATACACACAGACATACATTCATTCATACTGGCATACATACATATATGCATATAAACAGACATACTGACAGACATACATACATTCATACAGACAGACATACATACAGACACTGCCATCCATACACACATACAAACATACACAGACATACATTCATAATGGCATACATGCATATATACAGACATACATACATACATTCATACATACTGACATCCATACACACATACACACAGTCCGACGTTCATAATGACATGCAGACATAAATTCATACTGACATACATGCATACATACAGACATACATACGTACTGTGAGAGTCTATGGGAGGGTAATAGAAGGAAGGTATCTAGGACCCAGAATCCTCCATAGTCTATACTCATTCACCTGCCCAATTAGCAACTGCTGAGGCTTTAATTAGCAGGTCTCAGAGCAGAAAGAGTCAGATACAATCTGACCTGCAGAGAGAGAGCAGGTCTGTGCAGAGCAGCATCTAAACAATGTGCTAAAGGTTGGTGAAACCAATGCTTATTTTTGATTTGTGTAGTTTATTACCCTGGTGAGTAAGGGACATTTCTTTATGTTTAGTTAGTGCTCAAATTTGAGCTAGGATTTATTTTGTAGATTTTCCTTTCTGTTGTGCTGCAGTTTTTGAACAAACTGATTGCTGTATGGATTTTGTGCACGCTATGAATAAACCACACCATTTTTGCACCAGAGACTGTTGTTCTATGCCTGTTACCCTAGAGGACTGTGTTCCTTTGCCCATAAAGGTCACAAGATGGTGGAGAATGCGGGCATTTAAAGCACATTTAATCGGTCTGTGGGTATAGAGGCCTAAGGTACTGCGACTCTGCAAACTGAGACTGGTTGTTTGAAACAGAGGCCTGCAGGTGTGGTGTGTGTGGTATTTAGCAAGTGGCTGAAAAAAAAAAAAACAACAACAAGCAAGATGGAAGAGTTAGTAAAAGCCTTGGTACAGGCCACTACTACCCAGCAAGACACAAACCGTGTAACAGCGGCGCAGATCAGTAGCCTCATGGAGACACAGCGACAGGCTGTTGCGGTCCAACAGGAGACAAACCGCTTATTGGCCACACAAATAAACTGCATTATGGAAACTCAGCGGGAAGACAGAGACAAACTAACAAGTGCTTTGCAACAAACCATGCTGTCAAGTGTAACTACCCCTACTATGGATAGGGGGCGCCGGATTAGAGTTACTAACTTTTTACATAAAGTGAGTGAGGTTGATGACATGGAAGCTTACCTGACAACCTTTGAAAGGATTGCTACCCAAGAAGGATGGCCTCCAGGTCAGTGGGCAGGATTATTAGCCCCTTGCCTCAGTGGAGAATCACAGAAAGCGTATGATGATTTGCCTCTCAGCCAAGCACAAGACTATGACCGATTGAAAGCGGAAATACTAACACGGCTTGGAGTTACGCCTGCAGTGCGAGCCCAAAGATATAATGCTTGGGTTTATGATACCGAGAAACCTACTAGGTCACAAATGTATGATCTCTTGAGACTTGCCCAGAAGTGGCTACAGCCAGAAATCAACTCTGCTGCAGTAATCATTGAAAAGGTGGTTATGGATCGCTTCCTCAGGAGTCTGCCGATAGCACTACGGAAATGGGTCAGTCAAGCGGATCCAAAGGACCCTGAAGAAATGATGAACTTGACAGAGAGATACCGGTTTGCTAATGAAACTCAGAGTAAAGAACCTTACCTCAACGCCAAATTGCAAGGTAACAGGATACCTTCAAAGAAGTCTGGTGGGTTTAAAGAAACCGATGGGAAAAAAGATTCTGTACAGACCCATAGACAGACTGACTACCTGGAAAATTGGGTACCCAGGTTCCCAACCCGGCCACAAGGCCAGACTGAGAAAGAGATAAAGTGTTATAGATGTCAGGAGATTGGACATATTGCACGTAACTGTCCACAGACTGATGAACCTATGGAATGTAATTTGGGGAGGGGGGAGAAACATGGTGCAATGTTGGTATACACACAAATGTCTGCTTTAACAAGTACTGGTGGTATTAATTATGTCAAATCTGTAAATATGGAGGGGAGGAGTGTGCAAGCACTCTTAGATTCTGGGAGTGAGGTTTCATTGGTAAAGAGATCTTTACTTCAGAGTGAGCAAGTTGATAAAATTCACGTGTTGGATATAATATGCATACATGGTGACACCCACATGTATCCCACGGCCGAGGTGGAATTTGCTACCGCGGTAGGGGTGATAAAACATAGAGTTGGGGTGGTACCATCATTGCCTTATGATGCTGTATTGGGGCGTGATTTTCCCCTCTTTCGGAAAATTTGGGAAGATACTGTAATAAAACAGGATAAACGTACAGAGGTAGAGGCAGAAACAGTGGGGTTAGAGAATGGTTTCCCTTTTTCTACGATTGATTTGGAACAATATAGTGAAAATGAACCCACTGTTGTATGTTTGGGTGAGGAAGGGGAACACAATGAAAGTGATTCCTCCCAAGTAGACAATCTAAGGGAAGAGGTGGAGTTCCATCATCTAGGTATTAGCTCAGGAAATTTTAGGGCTGCCCAATGGGAGGATCAAACATTGGTAGCTGCCCGTAACAATGTTCAGGTAGTGGAAGGTACTCCTGTTAACCCGGAAACCCAATTGTCCCTTCCCTATTTTGCAGAAAAAAATAATTTACTTTACCGAGTAGAGAGGAGGGGGGTTGAAGAGGTTGAGCAATTACTGGTACCTCAATCCCACAGAAACCTAGTCTTAAAACTAGCTCACAGCCATGTATTGGGGTGGCATCTTGGGATTGAAAAAATGGTGTGGTTTATTCATAGCGTGCACAAAATCCATACAGCAATCAGTTTGTTCAAAAACTGCAGCACAACAGAAAGGAAAATCTACAAAATAAATCCTAGCTCAAATTTGAGCACTAACTAAACATAAAGAAATGTCCCTTACTCACCAGGGTAATAAACTACACAAATCAAAAATAAGCATTGGTTTCACCAACCTTTAGCACATTGTTTAGATGCTGCTCTGCACAGACCTGCTCTCTCTCTGCAGGTCAGATTGTATCTGACTCTTTCTGCTCTGAGACCTGCTAATTAAAGCCTCAGCAGTTGCTAATTGGGCAGGTGAATGAGTATAGACTATGGAGGATTCTGGGTCCTAGATACCTTCCTTCTATTACCCTCCCATAGACTCTGTCACAGTACATACACAATGACAGGGGTCTTCAAACTTTTTAAACAGGGGGCCAGTTCACAGTCCCTCAGACACTGTTGGGGGCTGGACAATAAACAATATGAATGAATTCCTATGCACACTGCACACACACGCATAAGGACATAAATACACACACACACACACACACATACTGACATACATACATATATAAACAGACAGACACAGACATATACATACATATTGAAATACATACAGATACATACACACAGACAGACATGCATACATACACATACTGACACATACATACACACATACATACTGACATACATACACATGTTGACATACATACTGACATACTGACACACACATACATTAATACATACTGACATACATACTGACATACTGACACACACATACATTAATACATACTGACATACATACTGACACACATACATAGATACATACTGACATACACACATACATACTGACACACATACATAGATACATACTGACATACACACATACATACTGACACACACACATACATAGATACATACTGACACACACACACATACATATATACTGACATACACATATACATACATACTAACATACACAAATACAGCAAATTTTGCTTACCTTCTTTTTGCAGGTGGAATGCTGTGGCATATGGGAGTCGGCGTGGCTCCCGCGGCCTGGCTTTCTTCCCTTCGGGCGGCGCGGAGGGGAGGGAGCTGGGGAAGTGACGGCCACTTCCTCCCTGCAGTACTTGCGACTGCGATTTTTTTAAAGGGGCCCAGTCACGCTATTGCACGGCCGCAGCGCTGACCGGGCCCCTGAAGATATAGGGCCCATCGGGTGGCCCTAAGTGCGTGGGCCACCCGATAGGCCCCAACAGCGTGCGGGCCCCCGGTGCAACTGCACCGGCGGCAGTTCCGCCGCTACACGTGGGGCCCGGGCGGCCAGGCCCCCTCTGTCAGTGTGTGTGTATGCCTCTGTCAGTGTGCGTGTATGTCTGTTTAGGTACCTGCGATCACGATTGGTGTTTTTACTCACCCTATTTTTACTCAACCCTGTGCAGGTTTTGCCGTGGCTTGTCCCGCCTCCATTGCCGAGTTCATCAATCTTTTTGATCTCAGCTAAAGCTAATGCTTTCCCATTGGAAAGCATTGGGAGGATATTGCGCATGTTCTGTATGGGTAACATTCAGCGCGTCCATGCAAAGCACTGACAAAAGACTCTCTAGTGGTCGTCTGAGTGACAGCCACTAGAAGTCTTAGTAGGCAGCAATATAAACACTGTCTTTTCGCTGAAAATGCAGCGTTTACATTGAAAAGTCTACAGGGACAGGCTATAGGAACCAGAACCACTACATTTAGCTGTAGTGGTTCTGGTGACTATAGTGCCCCTTTAAAAAAACAAACTGGCTCCTAACTTTTTTAGCTGGCTCCTAGATTCCAAACAAATTTGTCAAGCCCTGCCTTAGATGGCTGTTAGAGATCCTTCCTGGGTCATGGCTGCCTAAAATGCATCCAAACATTCAGTGTCTCCTCCCTCTGCATGCAGACACTGAACTTTTCTCATAGAGATTCATTGATTCAATTAATCAATTAATCAATTAATCTATGAGGAGATTCTGATTGGCCAGGGCTGTGTTTGAATTGTGCTGGCTCTGCCCCTGATCTGCCTCCTTGTCCGTCTCAGCCAATCCTATGGGGAAGCAATGTGATTGGATCAGGCCACCACTTCTGATGATCTCAGCAGACAGCTTGTTTTTCTGAGGCAAACAGCATGCAGAGTTACAGCTTCAGGCTTAAATACAAGTAAGATTTTACTATTTTTAGGGAGGAATGAGGGGCCCAGGGGGGCTAGATTGTGGTTTTAACACTATAGGGTCAGGAATACATGTTTGTGTTCCTGATGCTATAGTGCTCCTTTAACCCCTTAAGGACCAAACTTCTGGAATAAAAGGGAATCATGACATGTCACACATGTCATGTGTCCTTAAGGGGTTAAGGCAGAAAGCTGATGTGTGGCATTTGCCAGGCTCAATCAGGTGCATCTCAAAACAAAACATTACATTTATTTTCTATGACAAGCATTAAAGGGACACTCCACTATCTAAATAAAGATACAAAACATAAAACTCACTGGTTAGTAGATAGACCCAAAGTGAAACTATGCATGCATTTAACCCCTTAAGGACCAAACTTCTGGAATAAAAGGGAATCATGACATGTCACACATGTCATGTGTCCTTAAGGGGTTAATTATGTATTTTATCATTGGGGTATACCTATAAACAGCTTGCAAAAGTTGTTCTTTTGTCTGCTGCCTTTGCCAACTCTTCCCTTCTTCCCCAGCACAGACTTTATGTGGCTGTCCAATCACAGCTCCAATGCAGGTCAATGAGAAGTCTCAGATGCTCTGAGTCATTGCCTGCTTCTTGAGTTTAGCTCCACTGAGCTAAACAAACCATGAAGAAACAGAACTGGTTGTCAGATTGACAGCTGGGGGGGAGTTGCAACCACTTTAATTTGTAAAAGTGCCATATTCTATTGAAATTTGCAATTTAGCAGTCTGGAGTGTTTCTTTAAGAACATTCAGCATCATCATGCTGTGCATAATGATTGTCAAAGGTTTTTCACAGTGAATAGCCTCTAGTGGAAGTCAGCCTGGCCTCAACTAGACACATCAGACAGATGTACACATTGTTGTTTTTCAGAATTGGCAATGTTTTATATTGTTGGTTCAAAGGTACATGGGCTATGCACGAAACTCCCTAAATTAATATAAAGTGTTATTGTGCTTCGAGAATCCCAGTGCCTCATTATCAATACCCTACTACTACCACTTTTAATCAGGTATTATATGTTAACCATTTAATTCAGGGGTGCCCAAAAGGTAGATCCCCAGGTGTTGTAGAACTACAATTACCATAATGCTTTGCATGCCTTTGGAATGACAAAGCATCATGGAAGCTGTAGTTTTCAAACATCTCGGGAATCTACATTTTTGGCACCCGTGATTTAATTTATCCCAAACCAAATCTGGTAATACAATACATTATTATACTACACCGTTAATAACTTGGTGACCTGATACCATTTTGTATACACATGGAATGAAACTAACCACTGATAAGATTGGACATTTCCTAGCTTAGCTCTGTTCTTGCTATTTGTTAAGGTTTCTCGATTCCCCCTAGCCCTATTCTTACCTTGGAGTGATCCCTAAAATGAGAAGTAGAAAGAAGAACGAATAAGAACCAGAGGGATGACAGATATCCAGGAAGCCTGGATGGTGGCTCTTATAACTAGGCCGTAGTGCAGCTGCCACTCTAAACTAGCACCACAATAGGACAATCACTCCACTTCAGCCAAGAGCACCTCCTTGCCCTGGATTGTGTGCCCAGCTGGTAGTTATTGTTATGGCAGTCTGTAGTGATTAAATATTTGCTTCTATCCACAAAAGTGGTTTTAAATCTACTCCTTGCAGTACTCCAGTGGTTGATAGCTGTGGACATATCTGTTGTAATTAAATACTTTTTTTGGTATTGTTAGAAGGAAGGGAGAGCGGAGATCGAGAAAAGAAGACAAAAACTGACCACAGCTAAAGCATTCGCATATTATGAGTACACTAATCTAGGTACTCTCCACTGGATACACACCAATCTATACTATGTAAAGATCTACAAACCATAGCTTGTCCAATAAATGTACAGACCATTGACATTATCCATAGCCCAGAACCATCACCTTCCCTGTCCATTTCATGACCACTTTGGTTTTTGCCTTCCAAATCTATAGCCTTGTGTCTACTTTCTTTTACTTTTTTTGTCCGTTTAAAGTAGGATGAGATGCCTTCTCTTACAATTCTCAGAAAATATGCTTAAATATCTCCTTCTAGAAAAATTCTGCTTTCTTTCACCAGTTAAAAATCAATTTTAAAAAAATGTCACTCTGTACCACAATGCAACTGCAAATGCAATACCTTTTTTTTTTAATGCATGCAATGTATTATTATAAAACATTGTTCCTTAAAGCTGTTCTCTATGCAATATAATCACTGATACTCAGTGTAGTGGTTATGCTATCAAGAGACTATGATCAGTGTCTCCCATTTTTTGTTTGTTTGTCAATCTGTTTGGGAGTGGTGTGTCAAAAACCAGGGTTCTCTACAGCACCCATAAATCCATCGCTCTTCAGCTGCCTTAAAGGGACACCCCAGGCACCCAGACCACTTCTGCCCATTGGAGTGGTCTGGGTGCCAACTCCCATCACCCTTAATCCTGAAAGTTTTTACAAACTGCAATAATTACCTTGCAGGGTTAAGTCCTCCTCTAGTAGCTGTCTATCAGACAGCCACTAGAGGGACTTCCATGTTCTTAAAACACAAAAAGTGTTTTAAACGACGCTGGACGTCCTCACGCTGTGCATGAGGACCTCCAGCGTCGCCAGAATCCCCATAGGAAAGCATGCGCATTGGAACATCAGCCGGCGGGGGAGGAGCATGGGTGGAGCCTGACCCAGCGCCGAGGGACATCGTTGCTGGATTCAGGTAAGTAACTGTAAGGGTTTCAACCCCTTCAGTAACATGGGGTGGTGGGGAGGGGGCACTGCAGGGTCCTGCAGTGCCAGGAAAACAGGTTTGTTTAAAAGAATTATGAAATTACATTTCTACTGTGGTGGAATCTCGGTAAAAAATAAATTTAGTAGGCCGAGATTACCACGTGGCATGTGAACGTGCATATACTGGTGTATCGGTCGGTTGGTTGCACGTGGCAAAGATACGATCAGTAGTGTACGGAGCATGTGCGAGAATACCGGATGTAGTATTCCCCTCCTCCATTGTGCTGGGCAAGCCATGCGGTCAAACCGGAAGTTAGTTCTTGTTCGATTGATTGGGTAAGAGTATGTGTGGGTGGAGCTTATTATGGGAGGAGTTACATGCCTATATAAGGAGCCTACACTATTGTCCGGGGCTCAGATCTTGTTGTATTTTGGTGACATTAGTCCCTCTGAGTCCCGTTCGGTGAATCGAATAAAGAATCTCTTCCTTCCTGAAGAAACCTGTGTCCATCTCTCTGTGCTTTGCTTCCGTCAGATTCTCCGGTATCCTTTGGTGCATTGGCCGGGAAGCTCATCGTTCAACGGTAGCTGAGAAGCAGAGGCGTGAGACGGTCTATCTTTGCCCACGTTTTCTACGGCTGCACCCCTGAACTTCTGCGTGGACCTCCCTTCGTCTCGGCGCCACTGGTCTGTTGTCCAGGAGATCATCGGCCTCTACGTAGTAAGTGCTGGGGTGTCCCCGTCGATGAGTGTGAACTCAGGTTCAGGAACGAGGAGGTAAGACGACCGCTGTTTTAGACGGCGGACCCACTAGGGGTATTGGATACCGATTGTGCGGTAGGCCCATAAGGGGTTATTTGGAATCTGCCCCCTCCAGTGGAGGGAAGGAGCGAAGGCGCACCGCTCAATTAAACGCCCTGTAGTCAGCCCGTTTAATTTTGGAGTCAGGCGGGGTTCTGGTGTAAATAGCCCTAACCGGACAACGGTGTCTTGTCTAGACTAGCGTTCTAGGGTGTATATTTTGTTCGCTAGGTCGGAGGGACCGGGAGACTAAGCGGCGCCTGTGTAAATTCGGTTCGCTAGATCTCAACCTATCTTGGCTAAGTGGGAAGGCGTGTAAATTTGGAACCCACTAGACTATTGATAGAGTAGATAGACTAAGAGGGTACTGTTGTAAATTCTGCCCTCTAGTTCGCTATATGTGGTGCTTGGGCAGTGTGGCTAACCAAAACGTATGTAGATAGTTTTAGGTAGTCCATCAAGGTACTGGCCAATAGATTAGTTGGGAATTGTAAATGTGCTAAAGATTGTTGTAGTAGCGTGTATATCTTGCTAGATAGCGTGAGCTCTGCCGTCTAGCGAGAGTGTGAATAGTGTGTAACTGTATTATAGCGCACGGTACCATAACCATGTATAATTACTGACACTGTAAATAACCACTAATAACTGTCGTTCATGTTGTATGTTTAACACCATAATCACTACTAATTGAACTGGGACTTTAAATTGTATTCTAACCAATGCTAACCGTACTATAACTACTGTTTGTAAAGACGATGTTACTGGGGTATGTTATAGACGGGTAATTCAGATATAGGGAATTATAGCGTGGGTGACCGTATAGTTTCGCCAAAGGGCACAGTATTAGTTACTTAGTGACTGGTGTAACAGCTGTGTGTACGGGAATTCCCTGAGTGTTTTGTTGTGTGCGTTTTGCTTAGTAACTGTACCACGTGGTGCTGTTGCCGAGGGAACGGGTGTGACCGTTGGAAGATTGTGTGTGTTTAGTTTCTGTTGGAGACGACGCTCCATTGTTAAGTATGGGCGCGTCGGATTCGACGATTTTGGATCCCTTAGGATGTATGATAAAAAACTTTAAAAAGGGATATACTGCATGTGATTTTGGGGTAAAGATGTCTCCAGCACGCTTGACTACTTTGTGTAGTAGGGAATGGCCTACTTTGGTTGCCGCATGGCCACCACGTGGCAGTTTGGATCCTAATCTGGTACAGCGTGTACATGTGGCTGTATCAGGTAGGCCTGAACTTTACGGCCAGTTTCCATATATTGATTGTTGGAGGCAGGCCGTAAATGACTCGCCAAAATGGATCCGAGTATGCCACGAGGAGCAATGTCGCCTCATGGTGGCCAGGACTCGCTTGTCCACTAAGGCCGTAATCACGCCCATTTTGGACACGCCCCCTGAGTCTGAGATCCCCATGCCGCCCCCTTACTCCTCCTCCACCGGAAGAGGAAGAGGAGGTGCTGTTGGAAACGCTCCTTCCCTTGCCCCGTTGTCCCCACCTACTCCCTCCTCTAGCTCAGAGCCCAGCCCCCTTGTTTCAAACCCTCCCCTTCCGGTACCTACCTCCGTTAACTCCACATACCCAGATTTGGCGTCATATCTAGTTTCCGGTCAGGCTCTTCCTAGCCCGGCCCGGAATATTCTACTCACCAACCTTCCCCTTAGTAAAGCTTCCCCATCCCCTTGTCTTACTACCCCTCGACCGGAACCCCTAACGGACGCATCTCTACGAAGCCCCATACTAACCCGACAACTGACCGGTACCCTCCAACCCCGACATTATCAAATGCCTCTTCGATTGACTCCTGGCCCGACACACATTAACGATGTTGGCCAGATACAATATGCTGATCCAGTCTACGTCTATGTCCCTTTCACAACCACCGATCTCTTTAATTGGAAGACCCATAACTCCTCCTACACCGAAAAGCCTCAAGCCATGACGGATTTGTTTACCTCAATAGTCCAGACACACAATCCCACTTGGGCTGATTGCCAGCAATTATTAATGACATTGTTTAATAACGAGGAAAGGACTAGGATAAATCAAGCGGCAATTAAAGCGCTGGAAGAAGAGGCCCGTACACAAAATCAGGCCAACCCAGCAGCATGGGCCGCAGCCCATTATCCAAACACCGATCCAAATTGGAATGTCAATGGCGCAGACATGGTCCATTTAAAAGCTTACAGAGACGCTATTATTGCTGGCATGAAAGCTGGAGGGAAGAAGGCAATTAACATGTCTAAGACGGCTGAGGTATTACAGAAATGTGATGAATCGCCCAGTGTCTTTTATGACCGATTATTGGAGGCATACCGTTTGTATACCCCCTTTAATCCGGAGGCCCCTGAGAATTCCCGGATGGTTAACTCTGCCTTTGTCAGCCAAGCCTATGGAGATATAAAGCGCAAGCTACAAAAGTTAGAAGGGTTTGTAGGGATGTCCATAACCCAACTAATGGAGGTAGCAAACAAGGTATATATGAATAGGGAAACCGAGACAAAGAAGGAGGAAGAGCGCAAGATGCGTAGAAAGGCAGATATGCTAGCGGTAGCGATCGCAGGCGTAGATAGAAGGGAAAAGGAAGTGTATAGGGGAACGGATAAAGGCGAGAGTAAATGGAATAGGGAACCCCTGAGTAGGAATCAATGCGCGTACTGTAGTGAAGAAGGGCATTGGAGAAGTGAGTGTCCACAAAGGGAACAGTATGAGAGAGACAGACCTAGGGCAGGATATAGCAGTAATTATAGAGGCAGAGCGAGAGGTAGAGGAGGTCCTGGAGGGAATAGTGGTAACAATAGAGGAAGTGTTAGTGGAGACAGGTACTATCTAGCAGCGCAGAGACCCCGCGATAGAGAAGATAGGGACTTTGTAGGTTTGGCTGACACAGTCATGGAGGACTATTGATACCGACCGGGCTCCATCCCCCTTGGCCGAGCGGAGCCTATGGTCGATGTAGCAATAGGGGGAAAAAGGAGTGCGTTCATGATCGATACTGGTGCTGAACATTCGGTGGTGACTTGAAGCGGAGAGCTGATTTCTCGCAGCTATTCTCCACTTAAGATCCTAGGGAGGCTCAGGAACAAGTCATTAGTAAATCCACAGCAGAGTTTCCAGCAGGTAAAAAGGTACAGCAATATCCCCACAGCACTCCCAATAACTGGACGACACACAGTTTCAGGAGTAGAACTCACAATCGTTTATTCCAGGGTTTCTTATAAAGCCTGCTCCCATGCAAGGGAGGGATTCACATTAATTAGGACAGTAACCAATACAGTGCTTGTTACCTCCCACACCTCTCCTCCCCTCAGAGTGACTCATAATCCCCTTAACTTACACCGTAATTTACCCCAAACCTTGATGTACCCCTAAACCATCACATAACATTAATATTAGGGTACCGCTAGGTAGCCCTGATCTGGGTGACTATTATATCCAAAATTCACCCAGATCGGACCAGTGGTTCGGTAGTTACGTGGAGGTGAAGTTTGACCGACCGCACACGAGTTGGTATCCGAAAAGGGTTCCATAAGTTTGGGCCCTGCGGTCGGTCTCCGTTCGGCAGTTAAAACATACACTTATAATTGCCATCCATACTTCCATCCGCCTAGATATTGGTTCCCTCATTCGGTACTTTGTTTCTACCGAATGGGGATTCATTAGGACTCTCCGTTCGGCAGTTACGGAGCTCTGGAGGTCTCAGCGGTGTTCGGTTGTTTGAGTGTCCGATTTGAGTTCCAGACACTCGACGACCAAACACCGCTGAGATTTTCATGCGTAAGATGGCCGCCGCCACGTGTACGCATGCCGAATGGCGGCCACCCAGATACAATCCTAACGAGCTTGTTAACTTGCGGTTTTAGAAAGTATGCGAACCTTAATTGCTAACACACTTCTCTCTGGGGTGGTCCCTCAGTTCGGTAGTTTCCATATGCATATGGTACGGATGGAAACTACCGAATAGCATACAATTCACACAGAAAATATACGAATAGGAAAATTAACACAGGCAAAATATACCGAATACAGTCACACAGGCATGTTACAGGACAGGCTTACTGCATTCCGCTACACTGCTCCCCCTTGCCCACAAGCCGGCATACACAGTCTGATCCCATACGGATCGGCTTGGGGATGACCGGGGTGCTCACGGATCATTTCTCCAGATCAGTTTGTCGTGACAACCCGTCTGCGTTTCCATTTTGCTTACCCGGGCGGTACTGAATGTTAAAGTCAAAAGGCTGCAGCGCCAAACTCCAGCGCAGCAGCCTGGCATTGTCCCCAGCCACCCGGTTCAGCCAGACTAACGGTTTGTGATCCGTGAGCAGGGAAAAAGCCTGTCCATATACATAGGGTTGCAATTTCTTCAAGGCCCACACCACAGCCAGGCATTCCTTCTCGATGGCGGCGTAGCTTACTTCCCGGGGTAAAAGTTTGCGACTGATGTAAGCCACGGGGTGTTCTCCGCCATCGGCCCCGACTTGGCTCAGTACTGCCCCCAATCCAAACATAGAAGCGTCTGTGTGAACAAGAAAACGTTTAGTTGGATTGGGAGCGGCCAAGACAGGGGCATTAACAAGTGCATCTTTCAGGTGTCGGAATGCCTGCTCACACTCCGGGGTCCAGGTTACTTGGCGGGGAAGGTTTTTACGGGTCAGGTCAGTGAGGGGTTTGGCCAGGGCACTATAATTGGGGACAAACTTCCGGTAGTACCCTGCTGTCCCTAGGAAGGCTAACACCTGGGTTTTAGTCTTCGGGGTAGGCCACTGTGCTACCGCCTCTACTTTGGCTGGTTCCGGCTTTTGTTTACCACAGCCCACTCTGTGGCCCAGGTACTGTACCTCGGCCATCCCAATGCTACATTTAGCTGGTTTTAAGGTTAAACCAGCCTCCCTGATCCTGTCTAGAACCGCTCCTATATGGGCCAAGTGCTCCTGCCAGGTATAGCTAAATATGGCAATATCATCGAGATATGCGCAGGTATAGTCTTGGAACCCATCTAGGAGGCGGTCCACCATCCGCTGGAAGGTAGCCGGCGCGTTTTTCATCCCAAACGGCATGACCTTGAATTGGTACAGGCCGAATGGGGTGACAAAGGCGGACTTAGGGATGGCGTCCGGGGCCAAGGGAATCTGCCAATACCCTTTACACAAATCAATAGTGGTAAGGTATTGACCCCTGGCCATCCGGTCCAGTAACTCATCTATCCTAGGCATCGGGTATGCGTCGGATACTGTCTTCTCATTCAATCTCCTGTAGTCCACGCAAAAGCGGGTCGTGCCGTCCCGTTTTGGTACGAGGACCACTGGAGAAGCCCAGGGGCTATCCGAGGGTTCAATTACTCCTAACTGAATCATCTCCTCAATCTCTTTGCGCATATTCTCCCGTACCGCTTCAGGGATGCGGTACGGGGGCTGGCGCATGGGGAGTTGTCCTGGGGTTTCTACTCGGTGGGTAGCCAGAGGGGTGTATCCAGGTACATTAGAAAAGGTCTCCTGCTTTTCGTGCAGCAGTTGTTGTACCTCGATACGCTCCTGTGGGCTCAACCGATCCCCCAATACAACTGCTCCTAAATCCCCAGCCAGCTGTCCGTCTTCCAACAGATCGGGGAGGGGTAGGCTGTCGCCTTCTTCAGAGGTGGGTGCGCAGATAGCTGTCACCTCCTCTGAACGTTCCTGGTAGGGCTTCATCATGTTCACATGGATCATGCGTCACCCTCCAGTTCCTGCGCAGTGGCCAATTATATAAGTGGTGTCTCATCGTTGTTCTACCACTTTATACGGGCCTTGCCAGGCGGCCTGTAGCTTATCGTGTCGGACAGGTTTTAAAATTAAAACTTTCTGCCCGACCTGGAAGCTACGGTCCCTGGCGCCCCTATCGTACCAGGTGCACTGACGCGTTTGAGCCGCCTGTAGGTTTTCCTTCACCGTCTTCGTGAGTGCTTCCAGGCGATCTCGGAGGGCCAACACATATGGTACAATAGGAGTGCCGTCGGCGCTACGGTCTCCCTCCCAATGTTCTCTAATTAAGTCTAGGGGCCCCCTTACCCTCCTCCCGAATAGCAGTTCAAAGGGGGAAAATCCCGTAGATTCTTGCGGCACCTCCCTGTAAGCAAACAGTAGGTGCAGCAGGAATTTTTCCCAGTCTCGGTGGGTCTCTGCGAAGGTTCGGAGCATCTGTTTTAAGGTGCCATTGAACCGTTCGCAGAACCCATTAGTCTGGGGGTGGTAGGGAGCACTAATTATGGGCTTAACTTTACAAAACTTCCAGAGCTGTTGGGTGACTTCTGCCGTGAACTGAGTGCCCTGATCCGAGATGATCTCCCTGGGTAACCCCATCCGGGAGAAAATCTGCATCAGCGCCTCAGCCACCGTCTCTGCATGTATGTTGGTTAGGGCTACCGCCTTGGGGTAGCGAGTGGCGTAGTCCACTACTGTCAAGATGTACCGTTTGCCCGATGGGCTAGGCTTCCGGAGGGGGCCTACAATATCTACTGCGACCCTATGAAAGGGTTCTTCGATTATGGGTAGTGGGTGCAGCTTAGCCTTACGCCTATCCCCCCTCTTTCCTACCCTCTGGCACGTATCGCAGGTATTACAATATCTGCGCACCTCCTGGCTAATCCCTGGCCAGAAGAAACTTTGGGTCAGCCGATATCTGGTACGACTGACCCCCAAATGTCCGGATAGCGGAATATCGTGCGCCATTCGGAGTAATTCGGTTCAGTACCTCTGGGGTACTACCAGCTGCCTTGCAGCAATGGGGTCTGACCCAGCTATCTGTTTATTCGTCTCTCGGTACAATAACTGTCTGTCCCACACAAATCTTTCCCCCTCCGCCCCCGGTTGGTTAGAGGTGACCTTGTCTCGGTATACTTGTAGGGTAGGGTCAGTGATCACCTCGGCTACAAACTCGGCAGGAGGGGCCCAAGGGATACAGTCTAGGGAAGGGGAGGAATCTCTTACCTGGACCTCCGGCAGTGCGTTGTTGTTCTGGGTGCGGGCCTGTTGCCTGGTGACTACTGGGTGCGCTTCCTCAGTAGTTTGGGGCTCAAATGCGGAGGTGAGCTTGCCCAGATCATTCCCCAGGACCACCTCAGCAGGTAATTGCGGCATTAATCCCACTTCCACATTCCCGAACCCCGCACCCCAATGCAAGTGTACCCTGGCTGTGTCTAGCCGATACACGGCTCCCCCTGCAACCCTGACAGCCACAGTCTTATTAAGTTTGGCCTTGTCAGAAACCAAATGACTTTGAACCAAGGTGATGGTGGCTCCCGAGTCTCTGAGCCCCTGCATAGGCTTCCCTTCTAGATATACGGTCTGCCTATGGTGCTGTCGATTGTCCGCCTGTGCCTGTAATGGGTTGGCCTCATGCAGCACTTCCCACTGTTCCACAGTCGTGACTGGAACTGCAGAGCTGTAGGGAAGTGGTACCTCGTCCTGGTAGTGATGCGCTGCTGCTCTCGGTGGTGGTGGTGGAGGCCCTGGTCGGATCCAGGTGGTGCGGTCTCTAGACTGCGGACAATCTCGCTGGAAATGTCCCCACTTCTGGCACCGGTGGCATTGCACAGAAGCAGGTGTGCGATATCTCGGTTGCGCTGCTGCCGGTGCCGGTGGAGGGAGTTGTCTTGGTGGGGGCTGAGGGTTAGGGGAGAAAGAATTTCCTCCCAGCGGTCGCATGGCAGGTTTAGTACTCACTGCCTTGGTTTGTCTGCGGGCATCCATAAAATCATCTGCCTTTTTAGCAGCCTCGGTGAGGGAGGTGGGGTTACGATCCCTCACCCATTCCTGCAGTTCTGCGGATATCCCCTCATAAAACTGTTCCAATAGCAACATTTGTAACAAGTCCTCCATGGACCGCGCTTTACTTGACTGCATCCACCCAAGAGCTGCCCTTTCTAGTCGGCAAGCCCACTCTGCGTGCGAGTCCTTGTCAGCCTTTTTCAGTTCCCTGAAGCGCCTCCGGTATGCCTCCGGTGTCATTGCATACCGGGCCAGGATAACCTCTTTTACACGGCTATAGTTTCTAATTTCAATGTCTGGTATAGTACGGTAGGCCTCAGCTGCCCTCCCTGACAGCCGTCCTGCTAATATGGGTACCCACTCTTCCCTTGGTATGTTATGCAGCGTACACAGTCTTTCAAAGTCTTGGAGGAAGGCATCTATATCCTCCTCTGCTTCTACATACGATTTAAAGGCTTGATAGGGAATTTTGGGCTTACCCTCTTGTGTCACCGCTCCTGCTGCACTTCTTTCCGGTGTTTGTGGTCTCCTTTTGCTCATCACAAACTCCTGCACCTCTGTCATAGTTTTAGAGATGATCTCTGTTGGTGGGTTTTCTCCATAAAAGGCCAGCCTGCATTGTACTTGTCTTTGGAACTCCTCATGTTCCGTTTCAGTTCTTTGTTCCGTGGCCTGGACCTCCTCTGCTCTGTATTCTGCCATCACTTCAGTGATGAGTGTTGCTTTAGATTTGCTGCTGGCTGAAACACCTTTCGCTTCCAGAAGTTCTTTCAATGTGGATCTCTTTAGAGTAGAAAGGTCAATCTCCATTAATCCTTGTTCCTCTGTGAGTCTGGATCCCAGCGCTGCCAACCAATGTAGCGGAGAGCTGATTTCTCGCAGCTATTCTCCACTTAAGATCCTAGGGAGGCTCAGGAACAAGTCATTAGTAAATCCACAGCAGAGTTTCCAGCAGGTAAAAAGGTACAGCAATATACCCACAGCACTCCCAATAACTGGACGACACACAGTTTCAGGAGTAGAACTCACATTCGTTTATTCCAGGGTTTCTTATAAAGCCTGCTCCCGTGCAAGGGAGGGATTCACATTAATTAGGACAGTAACCAACACAGTGCTTGTTACCTCCCACACCTCTCCTCCCCTCAGAGTGACTCATAATCCCCTTAACTTACACCGTAATTTACCCCAAACCTGGATGTACCCCTAAACCATCACATAACATTAATATTAGGGTACCGCTAGGTAGCCCTGATCTGGGTGACTATTATATCCAAAATTCACCCAGATCGGAACAGTGGTTCGGTAGTTACGTGGAGGTGAAGTTTGACCCGACCGCACACGAGTTGGTATCCGAAAAGGGTTCCATAAGTTTGGGCCCTGCGGTCGGTCTCCGTTCGGCAGTTAAAACATACACTTATAATTGCCATCCATACTTCCATCCGCCTAGATATTGGTTCCCTCATTCGGTACTTTGTTTCTACCGAATGGGGATTCATTAGGACTCTCCGTTCGGTAGTTACGGAGCTCTGGAGGTCTCAGCGGTGTTCGGTTGTTTGAGTGGCCGATTTGAGTTCCAGACACTCGACGACCAAACATCGCTGAGATTTTTATGCGTAAGATGGCCGCCGCCATGTGTACGCATGCCGAATGGCGGCCACCCAGATACAATCCTAACGAGCTTGTTAACTTGCGGTTTTAGAAAGTATGCGAACCTTTATTGCTAACACACTTCTCTCTGGGGTGGTCCCTCAGTTCGGTAGTTTCCATATGCATATGGTACGGATGGAAACTACCGAATAGCATACAATTCACACAGAAAATATACGAATAGGAAAATTAACACAGGCAAAATATACCGAATACAGTCACACAGGCATGTTACAGGACAGGCTTACTGCATTCCGCTACATGACTGACCTAGTTGCTCCTCCATCTGGAAGAACTATCACCGTAATAGGAGCAACTGGAAGGAGTGCTGCTAAACCGGTTCTTAAAAGTCGACTCTGTACATTGGGAGGCCACGTAGTGAAACATCAATTCCTTTATATGCCTGAATGTCCAGTCCAACTGCTAGGACGTGATTTGTTGTCAAAATTACAAGCACAGATAACGTTTCTACCTAATGGAACAACATCTCTAAAGTTCAATGGACCTTCAGGTATAATGACAATATCTGTACCAAAGGAAGAAGAGTGGCGACTTTATACAGTGTTGACTAGCCAAAACCCTAAGAGTGATGAATCCTTGTTTAATATACCAGGAGTGTGGGCAGAGAACAACCCACCAGGACTTGCTCGCAATATTCCACCAATTCGAATCGAACTGAAACTTGGGGTTTATCCAGTGAGCTTAAGACAATACCACATCCCACAAAAGGCCAAGAAGAACATACAATCATATTTGGATAAGTTCATACGGTATGGTATCCTAAAATTCTGTACTTCCCCCTGGAACACCCCATTGTTGCCTGTTCAAAAGCCCGGTACAGATGAGTATCGCCCTGTGCAGGACTTGAGAGCAGTCAATGATGCAGTCGTAAGTATACACCCAGTTGTGCCCAATCCATATAACCTGCTTGCTTTAATTCCGGGCGGGGCTACCTATTTTACTGTCTTAGATCTCAAAGATGCTGTAATGATATTGATGTTACAACGTTTTGGAGTCCAGTAGCCAGATCAGCAATGTTTTCTGCCAGAGGTAGCCACTCGTTACCCAGGTGGTTGAGCCCCTGAGCCTTGAGTGGCCTTCTGGTCTTAAGCAGAGATGGGAGACTGGAACAGAGAGATGATAATCGTAGTGAGGCAAGCCGAGGTCAGTGGGAAGGAGAAGCAGCAAAGTCAAAACGGTCCAAAATCAGCAACAGGTAGGAGAAACAGGAACAAGCTTGATTAGAGAGTACAGGAACCACAATAATCTGGCAACGGTACAGAGACAGGAAGTGTCTTTTATAGGCCAAGAACCAGACACATGACCAGACACAGCTGAAGAGACTTGTCACTGATACCAATGCTTATAGAGTCAAGGTTACCAGATCTCAGGTACATTTGCAAAAGGCAGGCTGGTGTAGTGGTAAGGAAGAGGTTTAGCAGCATGTAAACCAGGGTTCGAAACCCAGCAGAGTCAGTTCCTCACATTACTCCCACCTCTACAGCCGCAGCCTCTGGATGCCCTATTTCCTGGTTTAGCATGGTACTGTGCATGGAAAGACTGAAGAAGATCAGGAGCATGAATATTTTCCACTGGTTCCCATGATCTATCCTCTTCACCATAGCCTTTCCAAAGAACCAAATATTGAAGCTTGTTGCGGAATATCCTGGAGTCAAGAATTTTTTCCACCTCGTATTCATCTTCACCATCCACAAGGACTGGTGGTGGGGCAGGCAGGGCTCGACCAGGGAAAGTATTTTCATGAAAAGGTTTAAGCAGTGCAACGTGAAACACCGGATGTATTTTCATGGAATCTGGAAGTTGCAGATGGAAGGTGACAGCATTGATCTGAGCGATGATCTCAAAAGGTCCCATGAACTTTTGACCCAATTTATGAGAAGGAATCCTAAGCTTAAGATTCTTTGTTGACAGCCAAACCTTGTCACCAACATGATAAACTGGGGCCTCCTTTCTATGCCTATCAGCAGCTCTTTTGTAACATTCCTGAGCCTCCGAAAGAGTCTTCTTCAACAGTTCTTGGGAATCTCGTAAGGCGGTTAGCCGGTCAGTGACTGCAGGAATGGAAGTAGTAATTGGGAGACTCACTAGAAAGGTTGGATGGTAACCATAATTAGCAAAAAATGGGCTCAGAGAAGTGGAGCAGTGTTGGGCATTGTTATAGGCAAATTCCGCCGTGGGTAGAAAATCCAGCCAGTCATCCTGCAGGTAACTAATATAGCACCGCAAATATTGTTCTAACGTCTGGTTGGTTCGCTCAGTCTGTCCATTACTTTGTGGATGAAAAGCTGACGACAGATTTACATTAATACCTAGAATAGAACAAAAATATTTCCAAAAATGAGATGTAAACTGCACTCCCCTGTCAGAAATTACTTCATCAGGCACTCCATGCAAGCGAAATATTTCCCGAATAACTAGGTCAGCAGTCTGTTTAGCTGAAGGGAGACCACGAGCTGGTATGAAATGACTCATCTTAGTTAACCGGTCCACAACAACAAGAATGGTAGTGTGTTCCTTAGAGCGAGGTAGTTCCACAATAAAGTCCATGGATATAGATCCCCAGGGACGATGAGGAATAGGAAGAGGCTGAAGCATGCCAACAGGGGATGAGCGAGGAGTCTTATGTCTGGCACATACATCACAAGAGGACACATACTTCTTAACATCCTCATAATATTTAGGCCACCAAAAGGATCGGGTAAGTAGTTCTTGTGTCTTTCGGATTCCTGGATGACCTGCTGGTTTTGAGTCATGGTAGAGACGTAAAACGTCCAGTCGCACTGATTCTGGAACAAACAGACGTTGTTGAAAAATCCAAAACCCATTAAGCATGGTCATATGAAGATCACGAGGAGGATCACGAAAAACTGGATCATCAGCGTAGCCCTTTTTAATGCGAGACATTAGATCAGAAGGAAAGGTAACTCCTAAAAATCTACTCTCAGGCAAGATGGTGGCTTTGGTTACTGTAGTATGGAGGGGGTCAGCTATCCTAGACAAGGCAACTGCCTTGCCATTTCTGGAACCAGGGCGGTATGAAATCAAAAAATTAAACCTTGAGAAAAATAGGGACCAGCGTGCTTGTCTGGCTGACAGTCTCTTAGCTGATTGAATACATTCCAGATTTTTGTGATCTGTGAGGACAGTAATTGGATGGGTGGCTCCCTCCAAGAGATGTCTCCATTCGGCAAAGGCAGCTTTTATAGCCAAAAGTTCTTTATTCCCTATGTCATAATTTCTTTCTGCTGATAACATCTGGCGGGAATAGAAGGCACATGGATGTAACAACATCTTAGGTCCAGTCCTTTGAGACAGTATAGCCCCAACAGCTGAATCAGAAGCATCTACCTCTACAGTAAATGGCAATTCTGGCTGAGGATGTACCAGGATAGGGGCAGATGTAAACAGAGTCTTTAATCTGGAAAATGCAGTGTCAGCCTTATTGGACCACTGAAAAGGAGTCCCTTTACGAGTAAGTTCAGTGATCGGTGTAATAACGGCAGAGAAATTCTTAATGAAACGCCTGTAAAAATTGGCAAACCCCACAAATCTCTGAATATCTTTTTCATTCTTGGGGATGGGCCAGTCCAGCACAGCTTTAATTTTACTTGCGTCCATACTTAAACCTTTAGGAGTTATTACATATCCCAGGAATTGAATTTCTGTTTGTTCAAACTCACATTTTTCCAGTTTAATGTATAGGTGGTGGGTACGAAGGCGCTCAAGAACAATGCAGACCTGTTTTCTGTGATTTTCAAGATTATCAGAAAATATCAGGATATCATCCAAATATGCCACAACAAACTGATCCAGGAGATCCCGTAGTACATCATTGATTAGATGCTGAAAAGTTGCAGGGGCATTACAAAGCCCAAATGGCATTACTAGATATTCGTAATGTCCGTACCTGGTTCTGAAAGCTGTTTTCCATTCATCATTTGGTCTTATGCGAACCAGATTATATGCCCCCCCGTAGATCAAGCTTCGTAAATATTTTAGCTGAACGAAGTCTCTCCAGAAGTTCAGGAATGAGAGGCAAGGAATAGCGGTTTTTAACAGTGATTTTATTAATGTCCCTGTAATCGACACATGGCCGTAGACTGCCATCTTTCTTTTCTACAAAGAATATAGGAGCTTCTGCTGGAGAAGTAGATGGTCGAATAAAGCCTTTGGCAAGATTTTCTTGTATGTATTCACGAAGTGCTTTCAATTCAGGCTCAGAAAGGGAGTATATACGGCCAAATGGGATAGCAGCTCCAGGTAGCAGCTCTATGGGGCAATCATAAGGCCTGTGAGGTGGAAGCTGATCAGCATTCTTCTTATCACAGACATCTGCAAAATCCCGATATTGTAGAGGAAGCTTAGTTAAGTTTGTATCAACCATTTCATTAATTGTTGTGGCATCAGGTGTTGCCTTAGAGGGTTGACAATTCATTAAGCAGTGTTCTGAAGGAAAGGACAAAGTTCTAGTCTTCCAATCAATCTGTGGGTTATGCAGAGCAAGCCAGGGTATACCCAAAATCACTGGAAACTGTGTTGAGGAAATTAGGTGGAAAGATATAGACTCATGGTGATTCACTTCCAGAATCAATTTTAAGGGCACAGTCTCATGTGTAACCGGGCCTGACGTAAGTGGAGAACCGTCTACTGTTTCCATTAACACAGGTGAAGATTTAGGGATAGACTGAATTTTATTTCCTGCTGCAAATTTGATATCCATAAAGTTTCCGCCTGCTCCAGAATCTATCATAGCTGTAGTTGAAATTTTATTATCACCATATTGCAAAGTGATAGGCACCACCAAATGAGGATGTTGAGTCATCATACCCTCTTCACCCTGAGCCAGAGAAAACAAGGGTTGTGTGACAGAATCCAGTTGGTCTGAAATCTGGGATTGGTGTTGAATCTGTGCACCCTCAGCAGTCATAGCTATTGTTCTTTTAGACTTGCTAGGGCAATTGATGGCATAATGCCCTGCACTACCACAATACAGGCATAAATTGTGAGTGCGTCGCCACTGTTTTTCTTCATTGGATAATGACCCTCTTATTAGATCTACCTGCATAGCCTCAGGTTCAGATTCTGTAGGTGTTTGTGGGGTCGGAGTAGAAATTCTTGAATAGAAAGTAGGAGTAGCACTTGGTTTAAAAGAGCCCTATCTTTCCAATCTTCTTTCTGAAAGTCTCCGATCAATACGGATAGCCAACCGCACAAATGCATCAAACTCAACAGGAAGATCAACACGAGCTAGCTCATCTTTTATAGCTTCTGAGAGACCCCTTCTGAAGTGGAACCTCTGGGCTGATTGGTTCCAAGTAGTATCAGCAACCCACTGTCTGAATTCAGCAGCATATTCAGCCACAGAGCGCCTCCCTTGATGTAAATGAAGGAGAGTGGCTTCTGCTGTAGCACAGCGATTGGGGTCATCAAAAACTAGGCACATGGCCTCAAGAAAGTCTTTTAAATTTCCCAAGACTGGACTGTCCTGTTCCAGAAAAGGGGAGCCCCAAGCCAGGGCTTCATCTTTGAATAGGGAGAAAATAAATCCCACCTTCTCTCTTTCAGATGGAAAACGGTTAGGTAACATCATGAAATGCAAACGGCATTGATTTAGGAAACCCCTAAATTTTTTGCGGTCTCCTCCAAATTTTTCTGGTAGAGGCAAGCGGGCATCTTATGCAGGTGTAACAGTAGTAGCAGCAGCACCCGCAACATCATGTGCCCTGTAGCTGGTAAGCTCACTATGCATTGATCGAACTTCATTTTGCAGTTCAGCTACCTGATCTTGCAGCACTTGAATGGTCTGTGCCTGGGTCTGCATAGTTCTTGCATTAAAAGCAACCTGCTGGGCCAATGCAGAATCTGATCCGACGGTCTCCATGAATGGGCCAGATTATTCTGTAATGATATTGATGTTACAAAGTTTTGGAGTCCAGTAGCCAGATCAGCAATGTTTTCTGCCAGAGGTAGCCACTCGTTACCCAGGTGGTTGAGCCCCTGAGCCTTGAGTGGCCTTCTGGTCTTAAGCAGAGATGGGAGACTGGAACAGAGAGATGATAATTGTAGTGAGGCAAGCCGAGGTCAGTGGGAAGGAGAAGCAGCAAAGTCAAAACGGTCCAAAATCAGCAACAGGTAGGAGAAACATGAACAAGCTTGATTAGAGAGTACAGGAACCACAATAATCTGGCAAAGGTACAGAGACAGGAAGTGTCTTTTATAGGCCAAGAACCAGACACATGACCAGACACAGCTGAAGAGACTTGTCACTGATACCAATGCTTATAGAGTCAAGGTTACCAGATCTCAGGTACCTTTGCAAAAGGCAGGCTGGTGTAGTGGTAAGGAAGAGGTTTAGCAGCATGTATAACCAGGGTTCGAAACCCAGCCGAATCAGTTCCTCACAGATGCCTTCTTTTGCCTTCGAATTGCTGCGGAAAGCCAGTGTATCTTCGCATTCCAATGGGAAAATGCTGTAACGGGCTCGAAACGCCAGATGACTTGGACAAGACTGCCCCAAGGGTTTAAAAATTCACCTACCCTATTTGGATCAGCTTTAAGTCAAGACTTACTGGATTTCAAGTCCATCCCAGGAGAGTGTGTACTATTGCAATACGTAGATGATTTGTTGATAGCGGCAGTTACTAGAGAAATATGTCAGCAAGCAACACATGATTTACTACACATTCTCTGGAAGGCAGGATACAAGGTGTCCAGGAAGAAAGCTCAGTTGTGTCAGCCAACTGTCAAGTATCTGGGATTTCATATCTCTGAAGGTCAAAGAATAATGGGGCCAGAGAGAAAAGAAGCTGTATGCCAAATACCAATACCCAAGAATAGAAGACAAGTGTGAGAGTTCTTGGGGGCAGCAGGCTTCTGTAGGATATGGATTCCCAGTTATGCGATATTGGCGAAACCTCTTTATGCAGCTATAAAAGGCACAGAACACGATCCCTTCCTGTGGACCCCTGAACAGCAAAAGGCATTTGAAGATGTGAAGAAGGCTTTGATGAGTGCCCCAGCATTAGGTCTACCTGATCATACACGCCCATTCTACTTATATGTACACAAGCAAAGAAGAATGGCTGTGGGAGTATTGACACAGTACTTGGGATCATGGCAACGACCTGTTGCATATATGTCCAAACAATTGGATGCAGTGGCCAGTGGTCTTCCACCTTGTCTAAGAGCCGTAGCTGCCGCTGCCCTGCTGGTAGCCAAAGCTGATAAACTCACTCTGGGTCAAGAACTCTATGTGCGAGTCCCGCACGCAGTACAAACGTTGCTAGACTATAAAGGCAATCATTGGTTTAGTAACAGCCGCATGACTAAGTATCAAGCTATGTTGTGTGAAAACCCAAGAGTGCATCTAGAGACTGTTAACACCTTAAATCCAGCTACCCTTTTGCCACAACCTACTGAGAGTCAACATGATTGCCTGGAGGTGATGGATGAAGTATTCTCAAGTAGACCAGATCTTCGTGACTTTCCCATCCAGAACCCTGATGTCCAGTACTATACGGACGGCAGTAGTTATGTGAAAGAAGGGATTCGCTATGCAGGATATGCAGTAACAACCATAGACAAAGTGATAGAAGCTCGGCCATTGTCAAAAGGAACATCGGCACAGAAGGCAGAACTAATTGCACTCACACGAGCGTTACAATTGGCTGAAGGTTTAAGAGTGAACATCTACACGGATTCCAAGTATGCGTTTTTAACCACTCATGCCCACGGAGCTTTGTATAAAGAAAGAGGATTATTGAATTCAGAGGGTAAAGAAATCAAGTACGCAGCTGAGATATTACAACTACTGGAAGCCGTTTGGGAACCGAAAGAAGTTGGTATCATACATTGTCGGGCGCATCTGAAAGGAGATGGTGATGTAACCAAAGGAAATCGGATGGCAGATAATGCAGCTAAGCGTGCCGCTGAATCAGGAAGACAGGAGTATGTGGAACATATAGCTGCTCTTATACCGACTCCACTGTCTCAATGGACTCCAGTTTATACAGCTCAAGAAGAAGAGTGGTTAAAGACTGAAACTGGGAAATACCTGGAGAACAAATGGTATCAGTTAGAAGATGGAAGAATAGTTATTCCAGCATCACTAGCTGTAGAAATTGTCCAGAACTATCACAACGGGACACATTCTGGAAGAGATAGTATGGAAGAATCTCTCAGGAAACATTTCTATATACCAAGATTGTCCAACTTGACTCAAGCCATTGTACGAAGATGTGTGATATGTGCCAAGAATAATGCAAGGCAAGGACCAGTGAAACCACCGGGAGTCCAGTATATGGGGGGACTCCCTATGTCCGATCTTCAAATAGACTATACTGTAATGCCTAAATCCGGTGGACATCGCTACCTACTAGTAGTTGTGTGTACCTATTCAGGTTGGGTAGAAGCATGTCCTACTCGTACAGAGAAAGCAGGAGAAGTTGTACGATTCCTGTTGCGAGAAATAATACCCCGATATGGACTACCATGCTCTATAGGATCGGATAATGGTCCAGCCTTTGTTCACCAGTGCCTACAACAACTGACTCATATGCTTGGTATTAAGTGGAAGCTTCATACAACATATAGACCTCAGAGCTCTGGTAAAGTAGAAAGGATGAACAGAACTATTAAGAACCAATTGGCAAAGATGTGTCAAGAGACTCAGCTTAAGTGGAATGTTCTTTTGCCCATAGCTCTGTTGCGTATTCGTAGTACACCTACCAGAAGGATGGGTCTCTCACCTTTTGAAATCATGTATGGGCGTCCACCTCCCGTACTTGGTAACTTAAGGGGGGATTTGAGTCAGTTGGGAGAAGGAATTACCCGGCAGCAGGTTGTAGAGTTCGGTAAAACTATGGAGGAGGTACAGAAATGGGTACAAGATAGATTACCTGTGAATATTTATCCCCCTGTTCATAGTTATCATCCAGGAGATCAAGTATGGATTAAAGAGTGGAACAGTGTACCGTTAGGGTCTAAGTGGAGGGGTCCTTATGTTGTTCTTTTGTCTACCCCTACAGCTATAAAGGTGGCTGAAGTGACTCCGTGGATTCATCACTCCAGGGTTAAACCAGCAGCAGTAGATTCTTGGCAAGCTACACCAGATCCAGAGAATCCCTGCAAGATCCGGTTAAAGCGCACGACTCAGTCGGAGTGACGAGGAGATATCGGGATTTCAAGTGTGTTTAAAGAGATCAGCAAGTGAGTGTTTTGACGGCCATAATAAAGCCTGACCACTTACCCACGTGTCATAGCCAGGGTGTCTTGAAGGGACCTCTGTGAAGGGAAGAGAGGACCTGCAGAACTCCATTCCTTGCAGCCCTTACATCCTGGAAGCTGAGGTGCCATCGCACGGACGAAGACTGAGGATGAAAACGTCGAAAGAAATGCTTTTGATAATGTATATTTTTGTGATTTTAATTATTCAGGAAGGTAGAGGTACCGACACACCTAGCTGTGAGGTTTGCATTAAGACTACTATAACAGGTAATCATATTTCCCAGACCCTTATTTGGCATTCACAATATGAGTGTAAAGGATATGTATCTAGGTGTAGATACTTAGGTATAGAGTATAGTGTATGCCATTTAGGAGTAGGAGAACCTAAGTGCTTCAATCCAGAGTATCAACCCCGTACAATTTGGTTGACCCTCTGGAATGGAGACCCACAGGGGACCCTAATAAATAAAACAGTATTAGAAACCGTACATTCTTCGGGTGTTCTGCTATTTGATGCATGTAAGGCGATATCAAGTGGTAGAAATCCGTGGAATGTATGTGGGGATCTTAAGTGGGAGAGAACGTATGGGTCTAATGATAAGTATATTTGTCCCAGTAGTAAAAACAAGTACCGTATATACTCGAGTATAAGCCGAGTTTTTTAGCACATTTTTTGTGCTAAAAAAAAACCAATTCGGCTTATACTCGAGTCAATAGTCTGTATTATGGCAATTTGCATTGCCATAATACAGACTGGGGGAGAGGGGTGCTGGCAGAGCTGTAACTTACCTGTCCTGCAGCTCCTGTCAGCTCTCTCCTCCTCCGCGCCGTCCGTTCAGCACCTCGGTCAGCTCCCAGTGTAAGTCTCGCGAGAGCCGCGGCTCTCGCGAGACTTACAGTGGGAGCTGACAGAGGGAGCTGCACAGACGGCGCGGAGGAGGAGAGAGCTGACAGGAGCTGCAGGACAGGTAAGTTACAGCTCTGCCAGCCCCCCCTTCCCCCCACTGAACTACCAATGCTGGACCACCAGGGAAGGAGAGCCCCCCTCCCTGCCATATATCAAGCAGGGAGGGGGGACGAAAAAATTATAATTAGTAATAATAAAAAAAATATAATAATTCAATAATAAATAATAATTAATAATTAAATTAAATAAATAAAAATAATAATAAATAATAATAATTAAAAAAAATAATAAAAAAAATTGCCCACCCCCCACCAAGGCTCTGCACCACACACACACACACACACACTGCATTCATACACACACACTGCACTCATACACACACACTGCACTCATACACACACTGCATTCATATACACACACACTGCATTCATACACACACACACTGCATTCATACACACACTGCATTCATACACACACTGCATTCATACACACACTGCACTCATACACACACACACTGCACTCATACACACACACACTGCACTCATACACACACACACTGCACTCATACACACACACTGCATTCATACACTCACACACACTGCATTCATACACACACACTGCATTCATTATACACACACTGTAAATAAATATTCAATTAATATATTTTTTTTAGGATCTAATTTTATTTAGAAATTTACCAGTAGCTGCTGCATTTCTCACCCTAGTCTTATACTCGAGTCAATAAGTTTTCCCAGTTTTTTGGGGTAAAATTAGGGGCCTCGGCTTATATTCGGGTCGGCTTATACTCGAGTATATACGGTACGTAAATCCAAAATGCCCAGATAGGGATTATAATTATTGTCCATATTGGTCTTGTGTGGGGTGGGCAAATTGGGGACAGACAGTAGATAGGGATATGATTGTAACTAAGTTGCCTACCAAACCATATTGTAAGTCTATGGAGTGTAACCCAGTCCATATACTTATTAATAATCCTGAACAATTTATAGATAGGTTCGGAAACTTATTTGGGTTTCAGATATATGGGACGGGTTTGGATCCTGGGACAATATTATTTATAGGGATAGAGACCGATACCGTAGCATCCCAAACTCATCAGGTTTTCCATTCTTTTTATGAAGAGATGAGTGTAGAAAATAAGATCCCCCATAATGCTAAAAACCTGTTTATTGATCTAGCTGAGAGTATTGCTGGTAGTCTTAATGTGACCAACTGCTATGTGTGTGGAGGTACTAACATGGGAGACCAATGGCCCTGGGAAGCAAGGGAGGTAATGTATTCTGGTTCTGAGACAATTGAACAATTAATATCTTCTCAAGCCGATTATCAAATGAGTGTTAGAGGTAAATCTGAGTGGCGATTAAAGACCTCCATTATAGGTTATGTTTGCATAGCAAGGAAAGGAATAATGTTTAATACATCTGTAGGAGAATTAACTTGTCTACGGCAGAAAGCTTATGATGATAATACAAAGAATACAACCTGGTCGGCTTCAAATGTCTCAGAACCACCTAACCCGTTTGCAAGTTATGCCAATTTAAAGGACGTGTGGTTTGATCTATCTATCACATCTAGTTGGAAAGCCCCGGCAAATTTGTACTGGATCTGTGGTAAGAAAGCCTATTCGGAGTTACCACAGGACTGGGAAGGGGCATGTGTGTTAGGTATGCTCAAACCATCCTTCTTCTTGTTGCCTATTGAAACAGGAGAGACTTTGGGAGTTAAAGTATATGATGTGAATCATAGGAAGAAAAGGGTCCCCCTAGAGATAGGTACCTGGGAAGATAATGAATGGCCTCCCCAGCGTATTAGAGATTATTATGGGCCAGCTACATGGGCAGAGGATGGTACTTTTTTTTTATAGAACCACAATATATATGCTCAACCGTATTATAAGGTTACAGGCAGTGGTTGAGATAATTACCAATGAGACATCACAAGCGCTCAATCTCCTAGCGAAGCATAATACTAGGATGAGGACAGCCGTTTACCAAAATAGATTAGCTTTTGATTACCTATTGGCAGTAGAGGGAGGTGTATGTGGGAAGTTTAACCTAAGCAATTGCTGTCTTCAAATAGATGATGAAGGGCAAGCAATAGCTGAGCTTACTAGCCATATGGTTAAACTAGCGCATGTGCCTACTCAGGTATGGAAAGGGTATAATCCAAGTAGTTGGTTTGGTAATTGGTATGAGCAGTTTGGAGGACTTAAGGCATTGGTGGGAGGAGTCATGCTAATCTTAATGCTGTGTCTTCTTCTACCATGTCTTGTTCCTTTGGTAGTTAGGTCTGTGCAGGGCATTATAGAAAATATAGCAGAGAGAAAGGCTGCTGCACAGATAATGGCCATATATAGATATGAGTCTCTAAATCAGGGAGAACCAGTGCAGGAAGAGGAATGTTGAGGGATTCATGTCATTAGTCGCAAAGTCTGGTCTGGTTCATGGAAACCTGAGGTATATGCAAAACAGTGGTGTATCCTGGTTTTGTGCTGCCCTAGGCAGGACAAAACTCAGGCGCCCCCCTCCCGCCCGCGCCACCCCCATCCAACCCTTCCCCCCGCCCGCACCACCCCCACCCTTCCCCCGCCCCGCCTTCTAAATACACACACACACATTCACTTACAGATACGCATACACTAGCTAACAGAAACACACACTTGCTAACAGAAACACACACACACTTACAGACACACTCACTAACAGACACACACTAACAGACACACACTCACTAGCAGATACACACACACTCACACTAACAGACACACACACACGCACTAACAGACACACACACACACACACTAACAGACATACACACACACACTAAAAGACATACACAGACACACTAACAGACACACACACACACTAACAGACACACACACAGACATTCACACAGACACACACAGACATACACTCACTCACTCACATATTTAACACATTATTTTTACCTTTGGGAATGCTGGGGGGATCCTATTTCTCCCTGGTGGTCCAGTGGCTGCTGGGCGGCACTGGCTGCTGGCCGGGCGGCTGGCGAGGGAGCACTTCCTCTGAGCTGTCTGCTCAGCTCCCTCGCGCGCCGCCCGCAGAGTGAGGCTGGGAGGCGGAGCCGGAATATGACGTCATATTCCGGCTCCCAGCCTCACTCTGCAGCGCGCGAGGGAGCTGAGCAGACAGCTCAGAGGAAGTGCTCCCTCGCCAGCCGCCAGCCCAGCAGACCGACCGACCGCCTGCCCGCCCAGACGGCATGTCAGTTAGCCGCAAGGCTAACAAGGCATTTGCCCTGGGCATTTGGGGGCGGCGTTTTTTGCCGCCCCCTGGAAAATGCCGCCCAAGGCAAATGCCTTGTTTGCCTCGCGGCTAATACGCTCCTGATGCAAAATATGGTTAAGTGATGCCTCCGGAATTGTGAAAATATCAGAGGCATCAAAGGGGGGAATGTGGTGGAATCTCGGTAAAAAATAAATTTAATAGGCAGAGATTACCACGTGGCATGTGAACGTGCATATACTGGTGTATCGGTCGGTTGGTTGCACGTGGCAAAGATACGAACAGTAGTGTACGGAGAATGTGCTAGAATACCGGATGTAGTATTCCCCTCCTCCATTGTGCTGGGCAAGCCATGCGGTCAAACCGGAAGTTAGTTCTTGTTCGATTGATTGGGTAAGAGTATGTGTGGGTGGAGCTTATTATGGGAGGAGTTACATGCCTATATAAGGAGCCTACACTATTGTCCGGGGCTCAGATCTTGTTGTATTTTGGTGACATTAGTCCCTCTGAGTCCCGTTCGGTGAATCGAATAAAAAAATCTCTTCCTTCCTGAAGAAACCTGTGTCCATCTCTCTGTGCTTGGCTTCCGTCAGTTTCTCCGGTATCACTACATTATTATTATCAACTTTGTCCACTGTGGTTGAAATTGATAGACTGATAGCACCTATCACAGCTTTCTGAATCTGATATTGATTATAGAAACATAGAATGTGACGGCAGATAAGAACCATTCGGCCCATCTAGTCTGCCCAATTTTCTAAATACTTTTATTAGTCTCTTATGCCTATCCCACGCATGCTTAAACTCCTTTACTGTATTAACCTCAGCTGGAAGGCTATTCCATAAATCCACTACCCTCTCAGTAAAGTAATACTTCCTGATATTATTTTTAAACCTTTGCCCCTCTAATTTAAGGCTATGTCCTCTTGTTGTGGTAGTTTTTCTTCTTTTAACCCCTTGAGGACGCAGAACGGTTCAGGACCGTCATCGGCATTTTTGCGTTGCCGACCGACGACGGTCCTGAACCGTCCTAAATTTAAAATGTACTTACCCGATCGCCGTCGTTCCCCCGGCGGCGATCGGCGGTGCTCCCGTTGTGGGGAGACTGCCTGCAGCCCAGACAGTCTCCCCATGGCGGTTTAGGACCCCTGGGGCCATGTGATCGCCCAACAGGGCGACCACATGGTCACAATAGGTGTCCTAGACTCTGCCTGCAGGGGGACTGTCTGTGCTGACAGGCAGTCTCCCTGCAACTGTAAAATCAAAAAAAAATTTAAATGTCATGCTAAGTGTATTTTTATATTAATATGTACATATATTAATATAAAAATACACTTATAATTAATTTGCACACGTATATATATAATATATATAATAACTATATATATTGTATATATATATTATTATAAAATACGAATAATAAATAATTTAAATTAAATTAAAAAAATTAAAAATAATAATAAAAAATAGAAAAAAAATTATATATCTATACGAAATTTTATTCTAACTGTATTTTGATATTAATATATATATATTTATATCAAAATACACTTAGAATGAAATTGTATATATATCTATGTATATTTAAATAAATAAAAAGAATGCGAACTATTCATATGTCGATATACAAAATTACATAAATAATTATATAAATATACACGTAGACTTCAAATATATAAATATGCATATATATTTAAATTCTACGTGCGTATTTAGGTAATATTTTTACATAATTAAGTTATTTTATTGATTGCAATTTAAGGGACCTGCCTGCCAACCCAGGCCGAAAGACCAGAGAATTTAATTTGCTATCACTGTATTTTACCCTGTAACGTTCTACGACCCCCTAAAACCTGTACATGGGGGGTACTGTTTTACTCGGGTGACTTCGCTGAACACAAATATTAGTGATTCAAAACAGTAAAACATATCACAGCGATGATATTGTCAGTGAAAGTGACTTTTTTTGCATTTTTCACACACAAACAGCACTTTTACTGATGATATAATTGTTGTGATACATTTTCCAGTTTTGAAACACTAATATTTGTGTTCAGCAAAGTCTCCTGAGTAGAACAGGACCCCCCATGTACAGGTTTTATAGCGTTTTTGAAAGTTACAGGGTCAAATATATAGGTCAAATATTTTTACATTGAAAATGGCCAGGTTGGTTACGTTGCCTTTGAGAGCGTATGGTAGCCCAGGAATGAGAATTACCCCCATGATGGCATACCATTTGCAAAAGAAGACAACCCAAGGTATTGCAAATGGGGTAAGTCCAGTCGTTTTTAGTAACCACTTAGTCACAAACACTGGCCAAAATTAGCGTTCAATTTAGTTTTTTACTTTTTTCACACACAAACAAATATGAACGCTAACTTTGGCCAGTGTTTGCGACTAAGTGGCTACTAAAAAAGTCTGGACATACCCCATATTGAATACCCTGGGTTGTCTACTTTTAAAAAAATATGTACATGTGGGGTGTTATTTAGCAATTTATGACAGATAACAGTGTTACAATGTCACTATTGATACATTTTAAAAATGTATGTTTTGAAACCGCAATATCCTACTTGTACTTATAGCCCTATAACATGCAAAAAAAAAGCAAAAAGCATGTAAACACTGGGTATTTTTGAACTCAGGACAACATTTTGAATCTATTTAGCAGTTTTTTTCATTCGCTTTTGTAGATGAGTAAAAGATTTTTCACATAAAATTCAAAAAACGTGTATTTTTTTAAATTTTTCATCATATTTTTTCATTTTTTTTAAATTAAATTAGATGAGATTATATAAATAATGGTATGTAAAGAAAGCCCCTTTTGTCCTGAAAAAAACAATATATAATTTGTATGGGAACAGTAAATGAGAGAGCGGAAAATTACAGCTAAACACAAACACCACAAAAGTGTCAAAAAGATGCCTGGTCGCAAATGTACAACATCGCAAAAAAAGTCCAGTCCTTAAGGGGTTAAATATACTCTCCTCCTTTACTGTGTTGATTCCCTTTATGTATTTAAATGTTTCTATCATATCCCCAGTGGCGTACACACAACCCATGGGGCCCCGGTGCGAAAACTGATCTGTGGGCCCCCCTCTTCCCCCCCCCCGCTTACTCTGCGCGGGCTGGGGCCGCAACACATTGCGGGCGGGCACCTGGTCGCAGGGCTGCGACCCGTGCGACCGCGGTATGTACGCCAGTGCATGCATAAACACATACACTTAAAGGACCACTACAGACACCCAGATCAAATCAGCTCAATGAAGTGGTCTGGGTGCCAGGTCTCTCTAGTTTTAACCCTGCAGCTGAAAACAGCAGTTTCAGAGAAACTGCTATGTTTCACTGAGGGTTAATCCATCTCTAGTGGCTGTCTCATTGACAGCCGCTAGAGGATTTTCTGCGATTCTCACTGTGAAAATCACAGTGAGAAGACGCTGAACGTCCATAGGAAAGCATTGAGTAATGCTTTCCTATATGGGCGGTTTGAATGCGCGCGTGGCTCTTGCCACGCATGTGCATTCGGAGCTGAGAGGCGGATCGGGACGGAGAGATCCCCAGCGCCAAGGGAGCCCGGCGCTGGAGAAAGGTAAGTGCTTTAGACACACACACTCTCATGAACAGACGCACACATTTACTGACAGACACACACTCAGTGACAGACGCACACAAACATACTCAGTAACAGACACACACACTAACACTAACACACTCTAAAACTAACACACTCACTAACACAATCACTCACACTAACACACTCACTAACACACTCACTAACACACACTCACTCACACTCACTCACTAACACACTCACTCACTAACACACACACAAACTAACACAAACTAACACTAACACACTCACTAACACTAACACACTCACTAACACACTCACACACTCACTCACACACTCACTCACACACTCACACACTCACTCACTCTCACTAACACACTCACACACTCACACTAACACACTACCACTAACACACTCACACTCACACTAACACACTCACACTAACACACTCACACTAACACACTCACACTAACACACTCACACTAACACTAACACACTCACTAACACACACTAACACACTCACTAACACACTCACTAACACTAACACACTCACTAACACTAACACACTCACTAACACTAACACACTCACATTAACACACTCACATTAACACACACACTCACTAACACACTCACATTAACACTCACTAACACACTCACTAACACTAACACACTCACTAACACTAACACACTCACATTAACACACTCACTAACACACTCACTAACACTAACACACTCACTAACACTAACACACTCACTAACACTAACACACTCACATTAACACACTCACATTAACACACTCACTAACACTAACACACTCACTAACACTAACACACTCACTAACACTAACACACTCACTAACACTCTCACTAACACACTCACTAACACTAACACTCACTAACACTAACACACTCACATTAACACACTCACTACCACTCTCACTAACACACTCACTCACTACCACTCTCACTAACACACTCACTAACACTAACACACACACACACACTCACTAACACTAACACACTCACTAACACACACTCACACACACTCACTAACACACTCACTAAACACACACACGTTTTTTCTGTTTTTTTTTTTAAATTTAATCCCCCCAGCCTCCTTACCTGTGTGAGAGCTGGGGGGATTGCCTGGGGTCCAGTGGTGTTGCTGGTCACCCGGCTGGCGGGCGCGCGAGGGAGCTCTGTCCCCTGGGTGCTCCCTCTTCAGCTCCCTCGCGCGCCGCGTACTGATACCGGAGGCGGAAGATGACGTCATCTTCCGGCTCCGGTTTCAGTGCGGTGCGCGAGGGAGCTGAAGAGGGAGCACCCAGGGAACAGTGCTCCCTCGCGCGCCCGCCAGCCGGGTGACAGCAGGGCCAGCCTCGGGGGGCCCGGAGGTGGCCGGCTCCTGGGCCCCCCAGCAGAAGAGGCTGACCCTATGGGTACATACCGGGTCGCAGGGGCGGCCGGGCCCCCTGGTGGGCCGGGCCCGGTCGCAGCCGCGACCCCTGCGACCCTGGTATGTACGCCACTGCATATCCCCCTGTCTCGTCTTTCCTCCAAGCTATGCATGTTAAGTTCCTTTAACCTTTCCTTGTAAGTTTTATCCTGCAATCCATGAACCAGTTTCGTAGCCCTTCTCTGAACTCTCTCTAAAGTATCAATATCCTTTTGAAGATAGAGGTCTCACCAGTGTTCTGTACAATTCTGTACAAAAGTTCACATTATTATGTCAGCTGAAGGGGGTTCTGGAGGGAACCCTGGATTATATCAAATCGCTTACAAGAATTTAAAAAAAATGCAGCCCAAATTCTTTAACTTACAGTAACCCAGCAAACATTCACAAATTCACAGCAAGCATCGGATGTAGCCTGTGGCCTTAGCATGTATCCTTAAAACGTATAATCTAGAAAGGGTCAAATTGATTACTAGAGAAATATTACATTGTGGAACCATAATGAAGCAGTGTTTCTTCTTATAAAGGATATTAGAGACATAATACATTTATGACTTTAAGACACGGTGGTCTTTGAAGATTTGTAAACGTTAATTGTGCATGTTGCCATCTAGTGGTAGATTTTTATGGCAAGTCATGCTCTCTGCATACATTTCCTGCTCTGATTCCGTGCAAGCCTTTTTTAGACAGAATTAGCCAACTTTTTTTTTTTTTATTATCTGCAATCAATACATAGTCTATCTATTCAATTCTTGGGGCTTTTATGAAATGGTGATGCCATAATTAATTTTTACAGCAGGCTTTCCAGTGTTGAGCACCGTGGTGTAGTGGTTAGATGAAAGGATATAAATATGTGAGTGCACCTGTTTTTAACTAAACTCCACATTGACCAGACATTGCAAAATTACTTGAAAAACACAGAAATTGGTATTTACTAAGCACAATCCATGGGATCTATTTAGAGAATTCCACAGAAAGTATTTATTTGAGTCAAAGCAAATCAATGTCTACTAAAAGAGAAATAAAACAAAAACAAGACGATATTAGAACACTGAGAATGGACCAAACTTTATAGCTTGCCTTTCAGTTAGTCTCCACCTAGAGATAGCAATTTTGTACCATTAAACAATATTGTGGAATCTAGTGAATATTGTCCCAGTGATTTAATATCCGAGGACTTTGATTCTGATTGAAGGAGACAAAGAAGGTGTTAGCCCCCCAACCTATTTTAGGGAGGCACCTCAAGGCACTAAACTTTGCTACATTCTGTGAGAGTAACTTTATAGCGCACATTACACTGTATATAACTGTGCTTCACCATATCCATATGGTTTATTTTTATCCTTTTTGGAGATGTTTAGCTGAATCCCTAATAGTTGGACTATTTTGCAGTCTCCATTCAGGTCTTAAACAAGTTTTTGCCATTACAGAGAAAATGGAAAGAGGTTGTGGCATTTCCTTCCGATATGGACCACTTTGTGGCTGGGTTTCACCCTACACATTTTCCTACATCGGCCTGAAAATGATTAAAATCCTGTTCATATGAGATTTTTCCACAATCCTGAATCTGTTTTGAGGAATATTCTAAAGATGTACTATTAGTTTACAAATTCTTATTTTTACAAATGTTCCAATTTTCACAAATGTTATGTAATAATCAAATAATGAGCTATGACTATGTGTGGTCCAAAATACACACACAAGAAAACTCAAAAATACACACACATTTGTTATATCCCAACTTACTGACTCTATGTAACTAGCACATAATAAATAACTCCACAAGTTGAAAGGTATGAATCAAGGATGGGCTATGAACAGGCCACAAGGGGGACATTAATGAGACAAATGCCCTCTCTGAACGTAGGTCAAATGGGGGTGAATCAGCCTAGGGTGCATGCATGTCAGACTGACGGCCAGCCTCTTTGGTTGACCCACTAAGGTCAGACCTTTCATAAAGTGTTTCTGACGTTCCCCAGAATGGGGTCAGTTGCCTGAGGTTCTATTTATGTATTTGCATTATACTTCTGGGAATATCCAGGATGAAGGACACAACCTCAAAACAGGAATTGTGCCACCAAATCCAGGAAAACCTGGATGTATAATAGAATGTTCTCTTATGTATGCCCATATGTACTAAGGCTTAGCTAAACTATCCAGAATATTTCTGTTACATGAAGCTGCTTAACTTGCCGTACCTTTAATTATCTTATCCACAAAGGCACATGTCTCATCCTTCACCACCTGTGGCATCATTGTAGGACATTTTAGGAAACAGCAGGTTCCTGTCAGGATTACAAGTTGATCCAGCACGCAGTACTGTGTCACACCTAGGACTAAGGATAACGTATAACCGGACCTTAGAATGGCCGGACTTAACGTCTCCAAGAATAGTCAAAATACTTGCCGAGGTCAGGGACACAGAATCAGACACAAAGATGAGGGAAAGCCAAAAGTCAAGGATGTTTGATATCAGGAAAGTAAAAAAAAAGCCAAAGTCAAATACTAGAAAATCAAGATCAGGAATGCACTCTCGGATAACCATAGGCATGAAACCATGACAGGGCAATGAGCAAGAAGAGAATTGGGTTTAAATACCCCTCCTGTGAATCCGATTGGCTGTAACCGGCCTTTGACCCCAAAGGCAATTACCAGGTTTCTGTCATGCCTTAATTATGATATCCTCTTACTTCCTGGTTCCACGGAGCTTAGCCACACCTCTTTATGACACGGTCTCCCTATTTAATCTGACCGCACCAGCTGATCGACGCTGGATTATTGAACTACGTTCCGTACTCACGAACCGGCTGCAACATCGTTGTGAAAGCCCTCTGTTACCGGACCGGACTGGAAGACTTCAAGTTCCCTTCACCTTTCCTCATCCACGACTAAAGCTGAACTCTCACCATTCAGGATAAACCGCCTCTGAGGAGATCTCGGGAACGAGTGTTCTATGTGCCGGAAGCTAAGTAAAACCTCTGTGATAAGCGTTGCATCTCAAAGCTGTTATTTCCTGTCTCCAAAGTCCTTCGATAAAACAAACCCGTTACAGCTAACTTCAACTCATACTTTGTCTCAGTTAGCTGCATCTATCTTGCTTCAGTTAAAGTCTATGGAACAGCTATTGTAACTTCTTATCACCTAATTCATTAATACTACTAAAGGACTCTTTCTGATTCAGTGTCTGCTAATTGCTATCGTTTACTACTTAAAGCTACAGTGCCTATAATTGTGGACTTCAGTTATCGTTTACTACTTAAAGCTACAGTGCCTCTAATTGTGGACTTCAGTTATCGTTTACTACTTAAAGCTACAGTGCCTCTAATTGTGGACTTCAGTTATCGTTTACTACTTAAAGCTACAGTGCCTATAATTGTGGACTTCAGTTATCGTTTACTACTTAAAGCTACAGTGCCTATAATTGTGGACTTCAGTTATCGTTTACTACTTAAAGCTACAGTGCCTATAATTGTGGACTTCAGTTATCGTTTATTACTTAAAGCTACAGTGCCTATAATTGTGGACTTCAGTTATCGTTTATTACTTAAAGCTACAGTACCTGTAAATTGGAATTAAAGTCAATACCTTTTACTTTTTATAATAAATATTCAAACTATAAGAAATCTGCAGTTGTGTTCCTTCATAACAAATGTTTAGACGTGACAGTTTCCATGTTCATGATTACTGCTCAGCACAAACCCTCCTGCGGATTTAATTGGCCATGACCGGCCTTTGACCCCAAAAAGTTATTACCAGGTTTCCATGTGCATGATTGCTGCTCGGCACAACTTTTCCTGTCAGGACGGTAATGTTGCTCGGCACAACTTTTGCTGTCAGGACAGTAAATGCCATTAACCACATTTTTATGTGCGGATGAATACGTGACAGTTCCCTATGATGATACTCATATCATTCTAGTTCTTGATCCCTATTGAATAATGCACCGCATCAGACAGGGTCACAAGCCTTTACAGATGACTTATTTATATTGCACGCATAAGAATAGCCTCCACGGGGATGTGCCTCTCATGTTCCAGTGCATGACAATAAAGCAGATGGCATTGACCCATGCATTTGGATTGGTTACCCATTAAAAAAAAAAATGCTGCCTGGACCAACTCTTTCGATGGACAGACATCATTTTATGGATTTCCCCTTTTCTCTGATGTGCTTGGGTTAATTCTTGGGCCATCAGTCTCCACATCACTGAAGCCCATACAAAAGCAAATACTGTTTGTTAAAAATCCAGATTTTGGATGTTTATTTAATAAAGATCAAAATGACAGTAGATTGTCCTCTCGTCATTCTGATACTCTATGATGATTCCTTGTTATTTAATTAAACCAAATAAAGCTGGTAAATGTGATAACACCATTTTACCAGGAAAGAAGGTTGCATTGGGATTTCTCTGGGTCCACAAGCATTGCATTGTTACAAAGTAATATGAAGAATACAAATCAACATTAAAATACACAAATATAAATTTAACACAGAACAAGTAACAAATCTTAACATGATTAAAAAAATCACACACATTTCAACGTTGATAAGGAACTTAGGCTAACTACCCAAATGTCCCCTATTATTATGATTGCTGTCTAAGAGGGGTCAGACAGGTAGGTCAGATCATTCCAAGATAGACCCATTTTCTGTTCTTTAAAGTCAATAACAATTTCAGCGTTACCAGCACTAGACGGTTTAGACATATTTTTTTTTTAATCTCATTGAAAACACTCATGTGATACCAGCTGCAAATCAATAACATCATTGATCTGATACCAATACTGAAATTGATTTAACTCTGAGTTTAATTGTCCGTCATTCTACTTCTCTCAACTGCCGTCTCAACATATCTATCTCTCTTACGTTACAAGCTCTGTCTCTTGACATTGATTTACCCTTAGTCATAATACAGTAGTGAAATTCAATAAAACCTTTTAAAATATATATTCACCTAAATGATTAGCAGATATGTTTCTTGTGTAATTAACAAACAATCATGGTTTATCTGGGGTATGGTTTCCAGGAAGCATTACAGACTTTGACGTCACTGAAAAAAACAACCCAGTTACTCCTTCAGTTAATGTTTTCAACACTGTCCGTGACAAACAACTGAATGATAATATGTTGTAATCATTCTTTTATTGTTTCAGTCTCCGGAAATGTAATACATAGTCATCTCTTCTGAACAATGTCACCACTCCCTTAGTGTATGAATTAATTAGCGTATGGTGTACAATGGTTGTGTGAATTCTGTAACAAGCAGAACTATTCATTTCTTATTCTTTTCAAACTATTAACCTAGTAAACACTGTATAACTCTCACGGAATATTCTATTTTTTCAAGATGCTAAAAAAATCTATGCAGGATTTTTAAAATCTGTCTCATTAGGTGGAGAATTAAAAACCTTCTCTCATTAGGTTTAAATAGATGATCACTTGGTTTTTGTATTGTCTGATTAATACCTTACCTTACCAGACGGGTAAAATAGTAAACATTTATTTGAAGAGAAAATATAAAATCTTACGTTCAGGTTACTGGAGTGCCATATAGTAGTTAACTATGATAACTATGATAACTATGATAACTACCATATCGTACTCCAGTAACCTGAATGTAAGATTTTATATATTCTCTTCAAATAAAGTTTTACTATTTTACCTTACTGTTGTTGCCCTTCTTATGCTTTTTACCTTTGAGGATCAAGTCCTGAATACATGTGGATCCACTGCACCATCTGAAGCTGTTCCATCATATTACACAAAGCTGTATTACCTGAGCCAGTTCATTACAACAGGCTCAGAGAAATGTGAGTTAAACCACATAAAACTATTAGACCCCATATAAAAGAGATTTCTGCAGTATTGTCCTAATATTGTTTCATTATTTAGGAATATCTATGCTGATATCTCCATTGGGGTATATATATTTGTTTTACTCCATCACTTCACATCAATATATTGTACATTGCACTGCATGTATTAAGGGATGTGATATCCACCTATAAGAGCGTCTCATTTATCCCTTGCGCTGCACACTTCTTTGTGTTTTCTGTACTTGTATTTCAGTGGAATATATGTGATTGACCCCACCAGTGTGTACTAGCAGCAACCATTTAGCGCCTGATCTATTTCACCTTACTTACTATTTTTTTTTTCAATCCAAACAGTTTAACTACTCACCATAGGGGGTGACAGGGGCACTTCTGGCACCATTATCACTACAGCTTACTGTGTTCCTTTAACTCGATTGCAGTCTAATCATATGTTTCTCCTTTATGGAACATGTTCTGTCGCCTGATATGTTACCATATGTTGTAGGTATAATACAATAGTGGAATTCAATAAAATCCTTTTCCAGATATACACATGTTCACCTAAATGATGAGCAGATATGTTTTACCGTACATGTAAATAATACAAAATATCATGGTTTGCCTGCAACATGATTTGCAGAAAGCATTGCAGACTTTGACATAAGGGAAAAGAAAAAACAGTAATTCCTTTTGTTAGTGATTTCTAAAATGTTTTCAACACTATCAATGGCAAAGTATCAAATGAGAATATGTCGTAATCCCTTTTCATTGTTTCACTCTCCAGAAATGCACAGCATAGTTCTCTCTTCTAAACTATTTCACCACTCCCTTGCTGTATAAATTAGTTAGTAAAATGTAGAGACAAATATAGCAGACATTTTCGAGAGAGAGAGATCCAAACGAAGCTCAATTTTGAAGCAGATTCCAACTTCCCAAAACAAAAAATAAAAATAAAAACATTCTTGACTCCAAAACAAAAAACAGATGTCTGCTTGGATCAGACTGACCTACAAATGACCTATTATATCTTGGAATATTTTATTTTTCCAAATGTTAAAAATCTGCACAGAATCTTTAAAACCATCTAATTAGGCTGAGAATTCTACATCTTTTTTTAGTAATACTGTAAGGAACTCTGTCTCCTGCAGCAGGCAAAATCTATTTTCCTAAAGTTTAAATGTCTGACCTCTTGTCTTTATATTGTCCAATTCATGAACACGTTATCAGAGAGTTGTTCTCATTTATTATGTGCCCTAACTCAGTACCCTAGGGCAGGTATACGCAACGTTTAGCTCTCCAGATGTTGTAGACTACATCTTCCATGATGCTTTGCCAGCATTATGGCTGTAACAGTACTATGTAAGATGTAGTCCATAACATCAGGAGTGCTGAAGGTTGCCTACCCTTAATCTAATGCATGTGTGTTCTCATCCCAAAACACATCATTTTTTATTTATCTACATTAGATTAAAAGGGACATTTTAGTGCCCAGTTCCCACATTTATCCAAATCCTTCTGTACTGAAGTAATATGTTACATAGTTACATAGTTACATAGCTGAAAAGAGACTTGCGTCCATCAAGTTCAGCCTTCCTCACATATGCTTTTGCTGTTGATCCAAAAGAAGGCAAAAAACCCAGTCTGAAGCGCTTCCAATTTTGCAACAAACTAGGAAAAAATTCCTTCTTGACCCCAAAATAGCAGTCAGATGTCTCCTTGGATCAAGCAGCTATTACCCCACTAATTAGAAATTATATCCCTGTATGTTGCTCACCTTGTATTACCTTACTTAGTTTTATGTCCCCTACAAAGAGTGACTTTCATTGCTCAAAGGACCAACCACTGCGTTCAGAAATAGTCATGTGGTCATTCAGCTTCAAAAGTGGCTCATAGTCAGATATCTGCACTTGTGTGATGAGGACTAGTTACACCCTCGGCACACATTTTGGAAGCACGGAACTGTGCAAAATTTACATCTGTTGTCACAATGCCCATGACAGAGGTGCTTATCTTCTCCCTAGCAGGCAGTGTGCCTACAAGAGGAAGCTTGCTATACCTTCCCTCCCTCTCCCCCCCAACCGAGTAGTCCCTCCTGCCTCCATGTACAGAGTAGTTTTTTGTGCTTTTTTAAAATGGTCTCCCCTTTCCACTCCTACTCAGCTCATGTCCTGCACAAATGCTTTTAGCCAATTAAATGATCTAATAAAATGCTCTTGCTCTGTCTTGTGTTGACCGTGTTCTGATTTGATATTGGACCATCTTTCTTCAGCAGTTTTAATATTCTCCTTACTTGATGTTGCTATGCTCCTAGTGAACTGAAGTCTACTGCTAAGTCATGGTCTGATTCCAGGACCCAAGTGTCACATAAACCATTGGGCTCAACCCATCAAGAAACAGTGGGTGTTACAAGTCAGCATGCAATTATACCTAACTTTTCTCTGTACCTACTTATTTTAGCACTCTGTCAACTCAGTTACCTCTTAAGATATACAGGGTTATTCCCCTGCTACCTCTTGTCTCAAAGCCCCACGATATCCTTTAGATTGTAAGCTCATGGTCTATCTAGCTAAGCACTTTGTATAGAAGAGCTTCAATGGCTAGATCTCAGCTTACGGTCTGTGTATATTGTATGTTCTCCAGTAATTGTACAGCGCTGCAGAATCTGTTGGCACTTTATAAAGACCAGTAATAAATAAATAAAATAAAAAGAGAATTTAGAATGAATTTGAAATTTAAGGCAAAAAAGCCAGAATTGCTAGTTAGAGAGTGTTTCCAGGATGACTATTTTGACCTTAAATTTGAAATTAGAATTAATTTTGAGTTCTTACTTTAGCCACCAAATGGCCACCATGATTTTGGCACTCAGCCCAACAGAAAAGAGTGGGTTAAGCAGTGAAGACCACCACTACTACAGCAAAACACTAACATATTTTCTAACAGCAGCATTACCCTTGTATATCATTGTGTAATTGTAAAATATGTTTATGGGTCAGTAATTCCCAAGCAGTGCTACATGAAGTCCCCAGGCTCAGATGTGGTACATTGCTTTAAGACAAACATAAATGACTAAGCATGCAGAGTTTAATCAATCACAAATCATGCCTTCATAATGGTGATGTAATGAATGTTATGACAGTCAGTTAAAAAAAAAACAGTGCCTTATATGCACGGGTTGTTGAAAAAGGATAAAGCATAGCTTAAACAAACAAAACACGCCTAGAATGTCACGTTGTGAAAGTTCAAACACGTATTCATATTTCAAACAAAAATATTTTGTGATCAACCCAAAAAACAGAGCAAGAACTCTTCAAGAACTATTAATTTATTTTGTCAGTCTTCTGCTTAAACGTGCACGTCTTTATGTTGTACTGTTAAATTGTAAGAAATAGCTTATGAATCCCTTATAATTAAGAAATGTTTAAGCTACAATGTTATCAGATCGTAGTGTAAATCCTACTAATATATAAAAATAACGTACCGTAATTAAAATGTCATACTAGCATAATATATTTATCTAGAACAAATTTCTACATTGAGACTCATATGCAAAACAAATACATATTTAGATTCAGAACCTGGTGGCACCTCTTTCAAGTGGTACCTCAGACACTACAACCACTTCATTGAGATTAAGCAGTAATGATGCTATAACTGGTGATCGGTTCTCACGTGAAATTGGAGAAATTTCAAGTCCTCTCCAAGCTGCTTTTAAACAGTGAGATTGGAAATGCTGAAGAGCTCCTCCATGCTCTGACCCAACATTTCAGTTTTAGACTTTGATTAACGCGTTTTAAAACATGTTATCCTTGTTCTTCTGACACTATTGTTTTGAAGATCTGCTTATATGTTTGGAACCTCATCCTGCTGCACAGACCACATTGGGTTCAAGCTGAGCTCATGGACAATTGGCCAGACACAACTTTACAAAATCCATACCTTTGTCCATGATGGGAAGCCACCGGGTCGTCATGAAACAGAGCAGCTCTAAGTCATCACGCACACCACCCGTCCTGAGTTATTTTATGTGCAGTCACTATTTCGATGTGCTGCAAATTTAAAATATATATATTTGTTGTAATAATCAATAGTAGCCCTGTATCAAATGAGATGGTGTACTTGGCTCGGTCTTCATTTTCCATTCTGGTCTTGGATGCTCGTTGTATATATATAGATTCCTTCAAGGCAGGGCTTATAATTTCAAGTTCTAAGCTACAAGCCAGGCTTTAAAACAGTTATTCAACACTGCAAATCTGGAGGGTCCATGGCACATGGAAATTCTACTCACCAGGTGCAAATTTTCACTAATCAATGCCTAATAGCAACTTCACTAATCAATGGCTAGTGGCAAACTTTTGCGCTCCATTTCAACTGTTTTTGCTGACAACTTTCACCATAAGGTGAGACCCTAGATTTTGGTGATTTGGAGGTCCTTGCTGCACATTGAATTGAGGAATGGACAAGACTGGCTAAATGGATCAGAAGTGCTGTATTCCCTGACTGAGGAGAACTTACTGTATATGGGACAGGGTTTTAAATTTTAAATATAAAAATGAAAATACTGCACACCAGTACATACACGCACAGAAACATAAACATAGATTCTATCCTGGAACACCGATTGAGAAAGCCCTCAAGTAGGGTGAAACGCGTCTCGGAAGTGAAGGATATTTATGGGACATTTTTTACTCTGTTTTATTTGTTTGTATTTTACTGCCTGCTGGCAAAATACATTTTTATTTTTAATTCAAGTCTCCTCTGATCTTCACCAAACCTGCTCCAAGAAGGGAAAGTGTCTCCCTTATTGACACTCAAGCTGGTAAACTCAGAGCCGAGTACCTGGCTCTGAATAAGGTGAGCACCTATTTAAAGATACAGTATACTCACCTTTATAACCTAAGTTACTACACTATATTATCTCCTATTACGTTTTCTTTGTATCTCTTATCTCTGAGGGATTCCACCAACGCTTCAAAAAAAGGGGACAAGTACCACCAGACGGTACTAAAGCGCAAGTGATTTGAGCCTATCCCATCTTAGGCTCTAAAAAATGTGAGTTAGCATTCTGTTTTGATCACTGCACAACGGTTATTTACCATACAGATTTGCACTATTATTTCCCTGTATATGTTTTTCTTTCTATGTATATATACGCTGAATTTAAAGTGATACTGCTACAATATCAGGACTAGACGACCCTTGTTATAGGGTAGGTATCCATTATTATCACTGTATGCTCCACTCATATAGGTGAACTGCCTCTGGCTTTTCTACCTTTCTTCTAGTTTCTACAATTTGAGGTGGGTGTGAGGGACCCCCACAAGAGTGTTGTAGCATCTACACGATTTTCAATATTTTATAAGCGCCTTTTGTACACAGTTTTTTTCATCTTTTTCTCTACAATAGATTCTATTCTGCCTACGACAACATAAATAAATGTAAAAAAGACAGTGTCTTGACTCATGACGAATGACTAAGTCTAGCTCACAGTATGAAAGTGATTGCAGCTCCTTAATTCTATGGTAGTTTGGTAATATTACTAAAAATAGTATCTAGCAATCTATTTCAAAATGAACTGTTCTTAATCCCCCCTGAGACTACAGTCAAGTACCATGCTGTGCGTTATTCATGCAGTTTGTACAAAACAAGAAATAAGAGAGAGCCAATCGGTTTGGTTGAAAAATATTTGAAGTGAGACTATATCTTTACTAAAAGTACATGAGTACATACTAAGTAAACTCTAATTTCTATTCAAATGGAAGGCAAGCAAGCACAGTGGGTTTAAGTGCTACTTGACACAGTAATGAGATTCACTTTTCCCAAACAGTGTACATATATTGGCCTAAACTACAAGCCGGTATGGGAATCCACTAACTAACCCTACACTTACCCTAAGTCCTGAAGTGCCGAATTCCCAAAGTCCCCAATTTCGGGAAGTGTCGATCCGAACTGAAGTGCTGAAGTTCAGAATTTTGGATGTGCCGAAGTGCCGAATTGGCGAAGTGCCCAACAGAGGCGGCTCTAGATTTTATGAGGCCTTAGGCGAAACTCAAACATGAGGCCCCACTAACAAAAAAGTGAAAAAAATAGAGTTGCAATACATGCACACTGTCACATATACACATTGATGCACAGTTTACCTGTGTATGTGCCTGAGAGTGTGTCTGACAGAGAGTATCCGTGTGTGTGTGTGTGTGTCTCTCTCTCTGTGAGCATGTTTTCATTTTTGTCCGGGACCCTATGTGTATGAGGTAGCTGCTTGAAGTGTGTTGTGTGTGAGGGAGGGGGTGTGATGGTGAGAGGGAGAGGGGGTGATGGTGAGAGGGAGAGGGGGGTGATGAGAGGGAGAGGGGGTGATGAGAGGGAGAGGCGGGTTATGGTAAATGGGGGTGATAGTGAGGGGGGTGATGTGAGGGGGGGTGATAGTGAGGGGCGTGATGCTGAGGGGGGGTGATAGTGAGGGGGTGATGCTGAGGGTAGTGAGGGGTGGTGATAGTGAGGGGGTGATGCTGAGGGAGGGGGTAATGCTGAGGGTGTAAGAGGGGGTGATAGTGAGGGGGGGTGATGCTGAGGGTGGTGAGGGGGTGATGGTGAGGGGGGGATGCTGAGGGTGGTAAGGGGGGTGTTAGTGAGGGGGTGATGCTGAGGGAGGGGGGTAATGCTGATGGTGTAAGAGGGGGTGATAGTAAGGGGGGTTATGCTGAGGGTGGTGAGGGGGGTAGTAGTGAGGGGAGGTGATGCTGAGTGTGGTGAGGGGGGGTGATAGTGAGGGGGTGATAATGAGGGTGTGAAAGGGGTGATGGTGAGGGGGGTTATGGTGAGGGGGTTGATGCTGAGGGTGGTGAGGGGGGTTATATTAAGGGGGTTGTGATGCTGAGGGTGGTGGGGGGTTATAGTGAGGGGGTAGTGATGTAGAGGGTGGTGAGGGGGGTTATAGTGAGAGGGTAGTGATGCTAAGTGGTGGTGAGGCAGAGAGTGGTGAGTGGGGTGATAGTTAGAGGGGTCACAACATACCCTTTCTTCCCTGGTGGTCCAGTGGGCTCCCTGGTGGTCCAGAGTGATAGACATTGTGGAGGCTAGGAGATGGGTAGAGGGGCCAGGGTATGAGTTTGCTCTTGTTGTAGAGTGGGTAATTTGGAGCCCTGTTCCAGTTAATCTGCTGGCCTGGCGCAAGCTCCACCACAAACTGGTATAATTAATTAAAGAAGAATTGATAAAATGTTTTGTATAGCTCATCAAATCAGAGAAGTTGGTGGTATTTGCCCTTCTCATGCAGACACTTAATTTTGTGGTATTGGTGTCACAATTGCTATATGCCCCAACACGCAGAAATGTAATGCTTACATGTATTTAAATGGAGCACAACTGCAGATCTCTTAGGACTCAGATTGATGACTAGGATACTAGAGGACAGTACAGGAACTGTATCTTTAATTACGGATAATACAGGTACTGTATCTTTAATTACTTTGCTGTTTGTTTAAACGGAGTAAGCAGCTTCTGGCATACATGCAGTATAGCACATTGGAGGTTGCAAGTTCATGGAAACGGAGCAAGATATAAATGAAGTTGTAGCAGGAGTGATTCGTTTTGGAGTTTGAGGTAAGCAGGCTTGAGAGCAAGCTGTAGCAGGAATGATTAGCAGGCTTGAGAGCAGGCTGTAGCAGGAAGGATTAGAAGGCTTGAGAGCAGGTAATCTCCTATTACGTATATAGCAATTGACTTAGCTTTCAATGGTGAAAGATCAGGTTTCCCGAAGTTCTCCTCCGGGGAGGGAAGTTGTCAAGCAGGATGAGGAAGGTCCAGTTACTAGCCGTGGTCGAGGAGAGGAGAAGGAGGGTCTGTAGATTTCCAGTCTGGTTCGGTTCACAAGTAAACGTTGGAGAAATCTTTTAGCCGGTTTGATATTGCGGTAACGCTGTTCAATAATCCAGCGTCTTGTATCTGGCGCGGTCGCATTATGTAGCGTGGGGAGACCGCGTCAGAGAAGGGGGTGTGGCTAAGCTCCGTCAACCCGGAAGAGACAAAGAAATACCGGTAGTTAAGGCATGACAGTACCCTCCCTGTAAGGAGCGCCCACAGGGTGCTATCACCATGGTTTAGACGGATAGCGTTTGTGGAACGCGGTAATTAACCTGTTTGCATGGATTACAGAGGAGTTTTCCCAAGTGTCCTCATCAATTCCATAACCTTTCCATCTAATGAGGTACTGCAGAGAGCCACGATGGATCCACGAATCCAGAATCTTTTGGATCTCGTATTCCTCTTCACCTTGTACCTGTCAGGATCGGGACAGGGATCCAACACGCAAAGTACAAACAGGAGGAAGGTACGTATACCGGACCTAAGAATGACCGGACTAACGTAAGGAGTAAGCAAAGAATGGTCTAGAGACAAGCCGAGGTCGAGGGAACGAGAGAGCAGATAAGCGAGAGACAAGCCGAGTCAAAGGGTAATAGAGGTAAGCAGGGTAGAACAAACAAGCCGGGTCAAAACCAAAGAGACAAATAGAGAACAAGAGCACTGAGTGACTAGACAAGCTAGAACCACGACAGGGCAATGAGCAAATGCATAAAGCCCTACTTTATACCCTGGTTCTAGATAGGTAATCACGCCCCCGACGAGTCCTGATTCGTGGTCGGGACTTGATTGACAGGTCGGAACGGATTGTCGTCATGACGTCGGCTACTGAGCGCCGCGTCATAAAAGGAAGCGGGTCCCTCGCGGCCGGCGTGTAAACGGCCGAGAGAACTGCGAGGAACGAGTGAGTCAACCCCTCTGAGAGGATGAACGTCTAAGTATCTCACCTCCTCTGAGGTAGAGACAACAGGTACCCTGACAGTACCCCCCTCTCAGAAACGCCCACCGGGCGGAAGGAACAGGGGCGAGATGGAAAACGAGAGTGAAAAGCCCTGCGGAGGCGAGGAGCATGCACATCCTCCTGAGGTATCCAAGTCCTCTCCTCAGGACCATATCCCTTCCAGCCAACAAGATATTGTAACCTCCCCCGAGAGATTCGAGAATCGAGGATGGAGTTGATCTCATACTCCTCCTGACCCTCAACCGGAACAGCGCGAGGAGAGGATACAGCGGAGGAAAACTTGTTACATACTAGAGGCTTCGACAAGGAAACATGAAAGGAGTTAGGAATACGTAAGGCAGATGGAAGGGCCAGACGATACGCAACTGGGTTAATTCGAGTCAGAACCCTGTAAGGGCCAATGTAACGAGGGGCGAATTTCATAGAAGGAACCTTCAAGCGAATGTTTCTGGTACTCAACCATACCCTATCACCTGGAACAAAAGCCGGAGCCGCCCTTCTACGCTTATCAGCGTGTTTCTTGAACAACGCGGAATTATGCAGGAGAATTTGTCGAGTTTGATCCCACAACTTCCTCAAATTGGCAACATGAACATCAACCGACGGTACCCCTTGGGAAGGAGAAACCGAGGGAAGAATGGAAGGATGAAAGCCATAATTCATGAAAAAGGGGCTAGAACGAGTAGAATCACAAACGAGATTGTTGTGTGCAAACTCCGCCCAAGGAATCAGACCGACCCAATCGTCCTGGTGTTCGGAAACAAAACAACGTAAATATTGTTCAATCTTTTGGTTGGTGCGTTCAGCAGCTCCGTTAGACTGGGGATGATAGGCAGAAGAGAAATTAAATTTGATGCCCAGTTGAGAACAGAAGGATTTCCAAAAACGGGAAACAAATTGGGAACCTCTATCAGAAACAATTTCGGAGGGTATCCCATGTAAACGAAAAATCTCTCTCGCGAATATCTCAGCCAATTCGGGAGAAGATGGCAGTTTAGGTAAGGGCACGAAATGAGCCATCTTAGTAAACCTGTCAACCACCGTGAGGATAACAGTCTGTTTTTTAGAAACAGGCAAATCGACAATGAAGTCCATAGCCAGACAGGACCACGGTCTCTCGGGAATTTCCAAGGGATGCAAAAGCCCACATGGAAGCGTATGAGGTTGTTTAGTCTTCATACAGACCTCACATGCTCCGACGAAATCCCTAATATCCTTACGTAGTGAAGGCCACCAGAAATCTTTGGAAATCAAGGCACACGTCTTGCGAATGCCAGGATGCCCAGCCACCTTACTGTTGTGAAAGCACTGTAACAGTTCCAGTTGGAGTTCAGGAGGAACGAAATACCTTGCCCCAGGACCCTGTCTAGGAGCCAGATGCTGTAACTTCATGATCTCGGCCAGCAACGGAGAATGAATCCTGAGACTCGTGTTGGCGATAATATTGCACTTGGGAACTATAGAAGACAAAACCGCCTCAGATATAGTAGAAGGTTCATGTTGGCGAGACAAAGCATCGGCTTTAGAGTTCTTAGAACCAGGTCTATAAGTGAGCACGTAATTGAAATGAGTGAGGAACAAGGACCAACGAGCTTGCCTGGCGGACAAGCGCTTGGCCTCCCCAATATAGGACAAGTTCTTGTGATCCGTCAAAATAGTAACAGGATGCAAGGTCCCTTCCAATAAATGTCTCCACTCCTTTAAAGCCATGATGACCGCTAGTAGTTCCCTGTCACCAATGTCATATCTGCTTTCAGGCCCAGATAATTTTTTGGAAAAAAAAACACATGGATGTAACGGTTTATCCACACCTAACCTTTGAGACAAGATAGCGCCTACCCCTGTCTCTGAGGCGTCTACCTCGAGTAGAAAAGGCAAAGTCGTATCAGGGTGAACTAAAATTGGTGCAGAAGCAAAAAGTTCCTTGAGTGTCTTGAAAGCAACGAGAGCTTCAGTAGACCAAGTCTTAGTGTCAGCCCCCTGTCTGGTCATATTGGTAATAGGGGCAATAATAGAAGAATATCCTTTAATGAAACGCCTGTAATAATTGGAGAATCCAATAAACCTCTGAATGGCTTTGAGACCCCTGGGTAATGGCCAATCCAAAATAGACTGGAGTTTATCCGGATCCATTTTAAACCCGTCCCCAGAAATCACGTAACCAAGAAAGTTTATCTGAGATTGGTCAAAACTACATTTCTCCAATTTGCAGTACAACCCATGTTGTAGAAGTTTGCGCAATACCCTTCTGACTTGTCTGTGGTGGGTCTCAATTTCTCTAGAGTGTATTAGTATATCATCCAAATATACAATAACGCAATCCTGTTGAAATTCCCTAAGAACTTCATTGATCAGGTCCTGAAATACTGCCGGTGCATTACAGAGCCCAAAAGGCATTACCGTGTACTCATAGTGCCCATATCGGGTATTGAACGCTGTTTTCCACTCGTCACCCTGCTGAATTCTCACCAAGTTATACGCCCCTCTGAGATCTAACTTGGTGAAAATCTTGGAGCCTTTTAGATGATCAAAGAGCTCAGTAATCAAAGGAATCGGGTAGGCATTTCTAATCGTTATTTTATTCAAGCCTCGATAATCAATGCAAGGCCTTAACGTCCCATCCTTCTTATTCACAAAAAAAAAAACAGCCCCGGCAGGGGAGGAGGATCTCCTAATGAATCCTTTGTCTAGGTTCTCACGAATATACTCCTCTAAGACTAAGTTCTCCTTAGTGGATAAAGGGTATACCGTACCCCTCGGAGGCATGGTCCCAGGCAGGAGTCTGATCTTGCAGTCAAAGGGCCTGTGTGGAGGTAAAGTGTCAGCATTCTTTTTGTCAAAGACTGCCTTTAAATCCAGGTACAGAGGCGGTATTTGTACGTCTGTAGACTGGGTAGAATTAGCCGGTGCGTTAACTACGCAAACCGGTGAGACTTTCTGTAAGCACCTGCTCTGGCAACCCTGACCCCATGAGACTATCTCCCCTAGTTCCCAATCAATAATAGGGTTATGTTTCTTTAACCACGGATACCCCAGGACTATAGGAACAGAAGGAGACGAAATAAGCATAAGAGATATACCTTCCTCATGTAGGATACCAACAGTTAAGTTAACAGGTATGGTCTCACGAAAAATAACAGGTTCAGATAATGGTCTACCATCTATGGCCTCAACGGCCAAGGGTGTATCCCTTAGCTGGGATGGAATAGAGTGTTTAGTAACAAAAACTTGGTCAATAAAGCTCTCAGCAGCTCCGGAATCTACCAACGCCATAGTTTTTAGTACTCCCTTCTCCCAAGCTAAAGAAACAGGTAGCAGAAGCCTGTGATCTTTATAATTATGTATAGAGGACAAAATAGAAACACCCAAGGCCTGTCCTCTAGAGAAACTTAGGTGCGAGCGTTTCCCGGGCGATTAGGACAATTTAGGCGTAGGTGCCCTCTTACTCCACAATACATACACAACCCCTCCCTTCTCCTGTACTGTCTCTCTTCTTCTGAGAGGCGAGTATTGCCTATCTGCATAGGTTCTGGAAAAGCTGAGGTTGTGGATTCAGGACTTTGAAATGAGGGAGCTAGTTTAAAGGAAGGGTTCTATCTCGAGTGATCTGCCTCTCTCTTAAACGTTCATCAATACGAGAAATAAAAGAAATTAAATCCTCCAAATTTTCAGGAAGCTGTCTTGTAGCAACCTCGTCTAGAATTTCATCTGATAGTCCGTTTAAAAATACGTCTATATAAGCCTGTTCATTCCACTTAACTTCTGCCGCCAAGGACCTGAACTCTAGTGCATAATCCACAAGGGTTCGGTTATCTTGTCTAAGGCGCAACAATAATCTAGCTGCATTGACCTTTCTACCTGGAGGGTCAAAAGTTCTTCTAAAAGCAGCGACAAAGGCATTATAATTATAGACTAACGGGTTATCATTCTCCCACAATGGATTGGCCCATCTCAGAGCCTTATCAATGAGTAGTGTGATAATGAATCCAACCTTCGCCCTATCTGTAGGGTAGGAGCGGGGTTGTAATTCGAAATGAATACCTATCTGGTTTAAAAAACCACGGCACTTATCCGGAGAGCCACCATAACGTACAGGAGGAGTAATACGGGAAGAAGCACCTACTGTGGCTACCTCTAGACCTGAACTTACAGGGGAGATGGATGTAGTACGCATCTCTTCTGGTTGATTATTAGAACGAGATAATAAAGCCTGCAGCGCTAGAGCCATCTGATCCATTCTATGATCCATGGCCTCAAATCTAGAGTCGGAAGAACCAACCTGAGTGTTTGTACCTGCAGGATCCATTGGCCCTGTCGTAATGTCAGGATCGGGACAGGGATCCAACACGCAAAGTACAAACAGGAGGTAGGTACGTATACCGGACCTTAGAATGGCCGGACTAACGTAAGGAGTAAGCAAAGAATGGTCTAGAGACAAGCCGAGGTCGAGGGAACGAGAGAGCAGATAAGCGAGAGACAAGCCGAGTCAAAGGGTAATAGAGGTAAGCAGGGTAGAACAAACAAGTCGGGTCAAAACCAAAGAGACAAATAGAGAACAAGAGCACTGAGTGACTAGACAAGCTAGAACCACGACAGGGCAATGAGCAAATGCATAAAGCCCTACTTTATACCCTGGTTCCAGATAGGTAATCACGCCCCCGACAAGTCCTGATTCGTGGTCGGGACTTGATTGACAGGTCGGAACAGATTGTCGTCATGACGTCGGCTACTGAGCGCCGCGTCATAAAAGGAAGCGGGTCCCTCGCGGCCGGCGTGTAAACGGCCGAGAGAACTGCGAGGAACGAGTGAGTCAACCCCTCTGAGAGGATGAACGTCTAAGTATCTCACCTCCTCTGAGGTAGAGACAACAGGTACCCTGACAGTACCAAAATAGGATCAGGAATAGTAAGTGCATCTCTGTGGAAAGGGTCAGGAAGATGAGGTTTGAGCAAAGAAACATGGAAGACAGGGTGAAGTTTCAAAGTAGGTGGAAGCTTCAATTTCACAACGTTACGGTTGATAATTGACAATATACGAAAAGGACCAAGACAGAGGGAACTCAGCTTCTTTGAAGGACGGTTGGTGGACATGTTTTTTGAGGAGAGCCAGACAAAATCACCAATTTTATAAGCTGGAGGAGGTTGCCTCTTAGTATCAAAAAACTTCTTTTGATTAGAAGATGCGAGTTCAAGATTTTCATGCAATTTAAGGAACAGGGAAGACATGTAAGAAATTTGATTTGAAACGGTGGGGTTAGATGAAGGAATGGTATGAGTGGGAAACGAAGAGGGATGAAACCCATAATTGGAGAAGAAGGGAGTCATTTTGCTACTGGTATGAACTGAGTTGTTGTATGCAAATTCGGCCATAGGCAACCATGTGATCCAATCATCTTGTAGGTGGGAACAATAACATCGTAAATATTGCTCTAAGCATTGGTTAACTCTTTCAGTTTGCCCATTGGTTTGGGGATGATAAGCGGAAGATAGTTTACGTTGAATATGAAGAGAAAAACACAATGCGTTCCAGAATTTGGAGGTGAACTGGGTTCCTCGGTCTGATATGATTTCATCAGGAAGTCCATGAAGTTTCACTATATAATCGAGGAATACTTTTGAAATTTCAGATGATGAGGGTAATTTCTTCAAGGGGATAAAATGGGACATTTTCGTGAAGCGGTCCACTACTACTAAAATGGTGGTATGATGTTGAGAAGGGGGAAGTTCTACCAAGAAGTCCATAGAAATGGATTGCCAAGGCCTATCCGGAATTGGTAGATTCAATAATTGACCAAATGGGTGATGATGTTCAGATTTGGATCTTTGGCAGGTTGAACAAGTTTTGACATAGGATTCGATGGTAATATCTCTTGGATAATACTAGGGTCTTTTTTATTCCAGGATGACCAGCCAAAGGAGAATCATGAATTAATTTGAGTACTTTATTTCTGAATGTGGGAGGAATGTAAATCCTGTTATTGAAATAATAGAGACCATTTTTCTTTGATAGCTTGGTTGACTTAGGAAGTTCAAGAGCATCTTCACTTAGACCTTTTATGTCATCTATAAGGGACGTTAGGATTCCAATGACTGTATGAGGAGGAGGTTCAGTTACAGGAGGATCTTCCAATTCAAGATCTTGGTGAATTCTGGAAAGGGCATCCGCCTTTTTGTTCCTGGATCCGGGTCTAAAAACAATTTGAAAATTGAACCAAGAGAAGAAAAGATTCCATCGTACCTGCCTAGCAGAGAGAGTCTTGTTGGAGTGAAGATATTCAAGGTTTTTGTGGTCAGTATAAACCATTATAGGAGTTTGTTTTCCTTCAAGAAGATGTCGCCAGGTTTCTAAGGCTGCTTTTATACTCAGTAATTCTTTTTCTCCTATAGGGTAGTTTTTTTCAGCAGGAGACATTGAACGTGAGAAGAAGGCAACTGGATGAAGAGGATCTTGAGGAGTTTTGTGTTGAGAGAGAACAGCTCCGATGGCTGTCTCTGAAGCATCTGTTTCAAGGACATAGAGACATGTGGGGTTTGGAAGTTGAAGAATAGGAGCAGTTGTAAATCTTCTTTTTAATTCATCGAAGGCTTCTTGAGCCTTTTCATTCCAAGTGAAAGGATGCTTTTTGCTGTTAAGTAGATTAAGTGAATGAGCTACGTCGGAGTAATTTTTAATACATTTTCTGTAGAAGTTGGCAAACCCCAGAAAACGTTGTAATTCTTGGGCCAGTTGAGGATACAGTTGATTTTGGAACTATCCATGCTTATCGAATGAGGTGTAATAACGTATCGTAAAAAGGTTATTTCATTAACGTTGAAAAGACATTTTTCTGGTTTAGCGTATAATTTATGAGTTCTGAGTCTGGATAACACCCATCTCACGTGTTTTTTGTGTTCTTCAGGAGTGTTAGAATATATAAGAATGTCATCTAAATAAATTATAACACAAACATCTAGAAGATCCCTGAAGATGTCATTTATAAAGTGTTGAAAGGTTGCGGGGGCGTCGCAGAGGCCGAAAGGCATCACAAGATACTCGTAAAGGCCATATCTGGTTCGGAAAGCAGTTTTCCATTCATCGTTAGCCTTGATTCTAATAAGGTTATATGCCCCACGGAGGTCAAGCTTGGTGTAGATGGTAGCTGTTTTTAACCGTTCAATCAATTCATTTATCAGGGGAAGAGGGTAACAATTTTTAACTGTTATTTTGTTTAAAGCTCTGTAATCTATGATGGGACGTATAGTCTGGTCTTTATTTCTCACAAAAAACATACTGGAAGCAGCAGGTGAGCTGGAAGGTCTAATGAACCCCTTACGGAGGTTTTCATCCAAGTATTCCTTGAGGATTTTTAATTCTGATTCAGAGAGAGGATAGATGTGCCCAAAAGGGATGGGGGCACCAGGTATGAGGTCTATGGGACAATCATAGGGACAATGAGGTGGGAGTGTTTCAGCTTCCTTTTTACTGAATACATCTGAGAACTCAGAATAACAGGAAGGTATAATTGGTTCTTCAATAACCTGAAGGATTGGAATATGTTGTAGGCATGTTTCTTTACAATAAGTAGAACTAAAGGTGAGAGAGAAGGGATACCAAGTAATTTGTGGGTTGTGGTTCCTTAACCAGTTGATCCCTAGTATAACCGGATAAAGAGGTGATGAGATAACATTGAATATAAGATATTCAGTATGAGTATGATTAGTGGTTACTCTTACAGGAATGGTTTCATTTAGTATAGGGCCCGAGGATATGAGGGAGCCATTAATCACTCTGACAGAAACAGAAGTGCTTTTGCGAACACAAGGAATTTTATTTTTTGTTACAACGGATGAATCGATGAACACCCCGTTTGCACCAGAATCAATAATGGCTTCAGTTGTAATTCTTTCTTTGTCCCACTGTAATATGAGAGAAATAGAGGAGAATTCAGTGGTTGATTTGGAGGGAAGTGGACTTAGTATAGAAGTGGTATAAGCTTTTGGCCGTTTCAATAAGGGGCACTCTGGGATCAAATGATCTTGTGAGGCACAATACATGCAGAGGTTTAGTAGTCGTCTTCTGGTTTTCTCTTCTAGAGTGAGAGGACTTCTTATTACCCCTATTTCCATAGGTTCTGTTTGTAATGATGGTTTTTCAGGTGTTTTTGAAGGACTGAATGGTTTTTTCCATAATGAACTCGAGAGAGCTTTTTCGGCCTTTCTTTCTCTAAGTCTTCTGTCAATGCTGATTGATAGTTGAATCAGCGCATTTAATGTAGTAGGGAGTTCAGTTCTAGAAAGTTCATCCTTTACTGCTTCGGATAACCCAATTCGGAACTGGTTGCGTAGGGTTATGTCATTCCATTGAGTTTCTATTGCCCATCTTTTAAATTCAGCAATGTAGTCTTCGACGGGTCTATGTTTTTGATGTAAGTTTCTAATGGTTAAATCAGCTGTAGATTGTTTGTTGGGATCTTCATAAAGAAGAGACATGGCTTCAAAAAATTCATCCAATGAGTCTAAGATGGGGTCATCATTTTCCAAAAAAGAATGGGCCCAGGCCATAGGTTCACCTCTTAGAAAGGAGATAACTAACTAGAGGAAGCAAATAAATTAAACCCCACAAAAATGCTAACAAATCAAATAGCAAGTACTAAACAAGCACTGCAAGAGGAGTCCATAAATATAATGGAGAGACAAATGAGAAAACTTAAACAGACCCATTATTTACAGGGTAATAAGGCTGGCAAACTATTAGCGAGTAAATTAAAGACACAATACTTACAGACTAAAATACCATTTTTGTTAGATTCAAATGGTATAAAATTGTATAATCCACAAGAGGTAGTAGATGAGTTGGCTTCTTTTTACCACAAATTATATAATTTAAAATTGGACATAAAGTTGCATCAGCCTTCAAAAGAGGAAGTATCTACCTTTCTTAATGAGGTTAATATGCCTAGATTATCCGACCAACAAATTAGGGCTCTTTGTGAACAAATTTCAGAAAATGAAGTAAGAAAGGCGATATATGCACTTCCTAAAAATAAAGCTCCGGGTCCAGATGGGTTTCCAAACAACTTTTACTTAACGTTTGAAACCCAACTTACACCACACCTTACAAACTTATTCAATCAACTCAAGATCTCTGGGTCTTTACCAGAAGAAATGCTTCTGGCGCACATAATCACTTTGCCTAAACCAGGCAAAGTTCCTAACGAGAGTGTTAATTTAAGACCTATATCTTTATTAAACACGGACATTAAAATATATGCAAAGATTTTAGCCATGCGAATCAAGCCTATGTTATTTGATTTGATCTCACCGGAGCAATCGGGGTTTGTCCCATCAAGACAACCAGGAGACAATACTCGCCATTTTCTAAATTTAATCACTTGGGGACAAACTAATAACCAAAGGGGTATACTATTAGCCCTTGACGCTGAGAAAGCGTTTGACCGCCTAAATTGGTCTTATATGCAAGACGTTTTGATAAGAATGGGGTTTCCTATAGCCTTTTTGAGTAATTTAATGACCCTTTACTCTAAACCTACGGCCAAAATATATAATTCTGGCTTTCTGTCCAGATCATTCCAAATAACAAATGGATCTAGGCAAGGTTGCCCATTATCACCATTGATTTTTATTCTTTGTATGGAGCCCTTAATAAGATATATTAAATCTCAGGAAGCTATTAAAGGTGTAATTACGCCAATAGGTGAACAAAAAATTGCTTTATTTGCGGATGATGTCCTTTTATTCTTATCAGACCCAGAATCATCAATTCCACAGTTACTCATCACACTGGAAAGATTTGGACAAATATCATATTACAAAAATAATTCTAAAAAATCACAGGCGTTGGTTCTAGGACTCCCAATAGATATCACACAACGATTAAAAGCGATATATCCGTTTGACTGGCGTAAAACATCTATCTCCTATTTAGGCATTAAACTCCCTACAACACATAAGTTGATAATAAAAGAAAATCATCTACCACTTATACATAAACTGGACTATCAACTCAAAACATGGGAGAATAAAGAAATATCTTGGTTGGGCCATATACAAACAATAAAAATGATGATTTTGCCACATATTCTTTATCTTTTTCGCACACTGCCAATTACTTTCCCAAACACTATACTTCGGAAGTTCCAGCTATTGATTAATGCACATATATGGAAAAGGAAACCACCAAGAATTGCGCAAGACCAACTGTGGCTTCCATTTGTTAAAGGTGGTTTAGGAGTCCCAAATGTTAGAATTTATTATAAGGCTACTATACTTGCTCAAGGCCTTTCAACTTTAGGAAGGGCTTCTTGCCCGCTATGGCTACCATTAGAAAGCTTTCAGTTCCCACAAAGCTCACTAACCTCCATTCTCTGGTCGGGGACTAAAGTATATAATAAGGCAGTAGACTTGCTTCCATCTACAAAAATTATTTTGCATATATGGAGAGAGTCCATTTCTAAACTTTCTTTAGGACAAGACGTATTATTTGCAGCACCCTTGCAGACTCTCTCTGCTTTTACCTCAGACTTGCAGCTAGATTACTGGATACAGTTAGGGGTACGCTATATACGGTTATTATATAATGATTCAGGTATGAAATCATTTCCGGACTTGGTTAAAGAATATTCTTTACCACCTAGGGAAATATTTACATACCTACGAATTAGGAACATTCTGCAAATAAATAAAATTCAAAAAATCGAGCGATTAACACCATTTGCTCTAAAATGTACAGGGAGATTGCCTAATACTAGAGCTTTGTCCTTTTGCTACAATATTCTCTTGACACAAGGGGAACCTAAGAAACAGGAATATGCTCTAAAATGGGAAAGAGATTAGAAGGAATCATTCCCGATAGCAAGTTGGTTTCAGGCATTAAGGATAACTAAAGGGGTTTCCAGTAGTCTTAACCATTGGGAAGCCTATTGCAAGATTATTATGCGATGGTACTGGGTGCTAGCTAAATTAGCATATATTTTTAAGGGGACGAGCAATTTATGTTGGAGATGTTTAAAACACGAGGGGTCTCTATTACATATTTTTTGGTCATGCCCTAGTATTATTAAATTATGGGAGGAGATCGACAATTTTTTTAGGGTAGCATTGAAGGTTAATATTCCATTTAAACCAGAGTGCTTTTTACTTCATATATTTCCCACACAGCTTCGTGAAGAAAAATTTATGATTATCCATTGTTTAACTGCAACAAAAATTTCAATAGCCTACAAATGGAAATATAAACAAGCACCAACAATAGCAGAGGTCTTGTGCAGATTTGATTCCTTCAGCATTTATGAAAAAATGGCAAGCCGATTAAAGGGTAGAGAAGACCTATAAAAGCGAAGATGGCACCAGTGGTTGGAGATAAGAGATCAATATGCATCAGTGCTAAATAATGGCAAATAGACCTTACCTTTTGTGTTTTTTTTTTTTTTTTTTTTCTGGGAGTGCATTACATTTAGAAGGGTGGAAAAATGAGAAGGTATAACAGCATAGTAAGATGTAGATATTACTATTACTGTATATGGGCTGTGTTAAATGTTATGCATGTTTCCCATTTTCCCTTGTTTTTTTTTCTGTATCCCAGTTTGATGCTTCAGGGTCATATGATAATGACCGTTGTTATCAACATAAAACTTAAATAAAAATAAAAATAAGATATTTAAAAAAAAAAAAAGAAAGGAGATAACTGAACAAACCTTAGATCTTTCAGTGGGATAAGATCTAGGTTTTAAAGCAATCAATAATTTGCAGGAATTAAGAAACTCCCTGTATTTGGATCGATCTCCAGAAAACTTTTCGGGATTGCAGACAGCAGGGTCGCTAGCTGAGTGCATAACAGTATGAGGAGTATGTGTTTGTAAGTCTCTTACATAAGTAAGAATCCGTTCATTTGTAACCTGTAGGTCTTGCATGCCTTGGGCAAGTGTATCGACTCTTTGATTCAGCATAGTAAATTTAGAATCAAAATCTGCTGGATCCATTACAAAGGCTGGATTATTCTGTAATGCTTACATGTATTTAAATGGAGCACAACTGCAGATCTCTTAGGACTCAGATTGATGACTAGGATACTAGAGGACAGTACAGGAACTGTATCTTTAATTACGGATAATACAGGTACTGTATCTTTAATTACTTCGCTGTTTGTTTAAACGGAGTAAGCAGCCTCTGGCATACATGCAGTATAGCACATTGGAGATTAGCAGTTCATGGAAACGGAGCAAGATATAAATGAAGTTGTAGCAGGAGTGATTCGTTTTGGAGTTTGAGGTAAGCAGGCTTGAGAGCAGGCTGTAGCAGGAATGATTAGCAGGCTTGAGAGCAGGCTGTAGCAGGAAGGATTAGCAGGCTTGAGAGCAGGTAATCTCCTATTACGTATATAGCAATTGACTTAGCTTTCAATGGTGAAAGATCAGGTTTCCCGAAGTTCTCCTCCGGGGAGGGAAGTTGTCAAGCAGGATGAGGAAGGTCCAGTTACTAGCCGTGGTCGAGGAGAGGAGAAGGAGGGTCTGTAGATTTCCAGTCTGGTTCGGTTCACAAGTAAACGTTGGAGAAATCTTTTAGCCGGTTTGATATCGCGGTAACGCTGTTCAATAATCCA